>NW_021938895.1:19644368-19721894 GCF_001715985.3 Manacus vitellinus | reverse complement strand
TAAAAAGGTGCTGGTCAGTTTAAAAACCACAGTGTGAATTATATATGAGATAACAAACAAAAGACAATGCAGTCTGAGCTCTGTATTGGTATTAAAGGGCTCTTTTAGTTCTGCCAACATCAATGGACTTCTGGCCATTTTCTCCGGATTATCTAATCTACTGACAGTTTATGGAAAGTCTTCTTTCTCCAAAGTGGGGACTAGCGTATTTAGGGAAGCTTTATTTCCCATGCCACATGTACTATGAGATTAGCAGACAGCTCTGATGCCTTTGTGGCAGCACACATTCTTTTCTGTAAGAAGTTCGCTTTTCTCTAACTGTATCATGATATTTCCTTTGTATCCCCCAGTAGTGACGGCTAAAAGCTGAAATTCTTGTAATAAGTGTGGCTGGAAATAGTAGTGAACAATAGTAAAAGGTTATTTTTACAATACCCAGAGATCCAAAATAACCGAAATTAGAGAATTAAATTTTTTTCTGCTTTGCAGTTCAAATAATTGCTTTATGGAAGCTAATTTAAAGTGATATCATCTTTTTATGTAGCTGCTAGGTAGAAAGACTGGTTTTCATCCCTGATACAGGAAGGGAGGCTCTGCTGTACAGAAGTGTAGCAGTGGAGAACAGATTCAAAGAGCAAATGTGAAATTAACGAAACACAGCTGAGATTTCCATAAGTGCATGTGTTAACTTTCAGATCATGATTGAAAACAGAACAATTAACATATGTCCTTTGAATGAGTTTCAGCATTCTCTTCTCCATATTTTTTAATAACACAACATTAATGAACATAGAGCATTATGGCACTCACAGACTGTACCCGTATTGCAGGTTTTATAAAAATTTTACACCATTAACATTTCCCCTTTGCTGAAGCATTCAGGATTTTGGTACTAAAGGTTTTGATCCTGCTGTAATATGTATGCATACAGCTGCTTAACTTGGCCTTCGAAATCTGCTTAAAGCCTCTGGGTTTCTTTTAGCGAAAAGTAATTCATAGCATCATAGAATGGCTTAGGTTGCATAAGACCTCGAAGACCAGACAGTCCAACCATTAACCCAGCACTGCCAAGTCAACCACTAAACCAAGTCCCTAAGTGCTACATCTACACATCTTTTAAATACCTTCAGGTTTGGGGAGGTGTTTCCTAGGCAGCCTATTCCAAGGCTTGACAACTTTTATGGTGAAGGAATTTTTCCTAATACACAATCTAAAACTCCCCAGGCACACCTTGAGGCTATTTCCACTTGTTCTGTTCCTTGTTACTTGGGAGAACAGAATGACTCCCACCTGGCTACAACCTCCTTTCAGTTCACTGCGGAGAGCAATAAGGTCCCCCTGAGCCTCCTTTTCTCCAGGCTAAACAACCCCAAGTGCCTCAGTCACTCCTCACAAGGCCTGTGCTCCAGACCCTTCACCAGCTCTGTTTCCCTTCTCTGGACACACTTTAGCACCTCAATGTCTTTTTTGTAGTGATGGGCCCAAAAATGAACACAGGATTTGGGTTCTGGCCCCATCAGTGCCAAGTACATGGCACTGCCCTAGGCTTGCCAGCCACACTGTTGCTGATACGGGTCAGGATGCCATTGACCTTCTGGGCCGCCTTGGCTTACTGCTGGCTCATGTTTGCCAGCTGTTGACCAGCACTCCCAGGTCCTCACCTTGAATATTATGTGCAGTTTTGGTCACCATAATGTAAGAAAGACATTAAACTATTGGAGTCCAAAAAAGGGCAGCGAAGATGGTGAAGGGCTTTGAGGGGAAGATGTATGAGGAGCAGCTGAAGTCACTTGGTCTGTTCAGCCTGGAGGAGACTGAGGGGAGACCTCACTGCAGTTACAACTTCCTTGTGAGTGGAAGAGGAGGGGCAGGCACTGATCTCTTCACTCTTGTGACCAGTTATAGGACCTGAGGCAATGACCTGAACTTGTGTCAGGGAAGGTTTAGATTGGATATTAAAAGAAGATTCTTACCCAGATGGTGGTTGGGCACTAGAACAGGCTCCCCAGGGAAGTGGTCACAGCACCAAGCCTGACAGAGTTTAAGAAGCATTTGGATGATACTCTCGGGCACATGGTGTGCCTCTTGGGGGTGGTCCAGTGCAGGGCCAGGAGTTGGACTTGATGGTCCTTGTGAGTCCCTTCCAAATTGGCACAGTCTGTGATTCTGTGAATATTCTGAATTGGAGGGGACCCACATGGATCATCAAGTCCAACTCTTAAAGGGATGGTACACACAGGGGTCAAACCCACAACCTTGTCGTTATTAGCACCATACTCCAGCCAACTGAGCTAACTTGTGTGAGTCAAAGTGATGTAGCAGGTCACTGACAATTCCTCGATTATGAGGACTTCATTCTACTCCCCATCCCTGTCTTCCAGCTCAGGGGGCTGGAACTCAGAGAACAACTTGTCCTACTGAGGTAAGGAAGGCATTAAACCCTCAGACATTTCCTCATCCTTTGTCATTATGTTTTCCCTCATATCCAGTAAAGGATGGAGATTCTCCTTAGCCCTCCTTTTGTTGCCGATACATTTATAGGAACATTTTTGTTGTCTTTTACAGCAATAGTCAGATTAAGTTCTAGCTGGGCTTTGGCCCTTCTAATTTTCTCCCTGTATAACCTCATGACATCCTTGTTGTCCTCCTGAGTTTTTTGCCCCTTCTTCAAAAATGCTTAAACTCTCCACTTTTTCCTGAGTTCCAGTCAAAGCTCTCTGTTCAGCAATGCTGGTCTTCCTCCCTGACGGCTCATTTTTTGGTACATGGGGATGGCCTGTTCCTGCATCTTTAAGATTTCCTTCTTGAAGAATGGAGTCCAGCCTTCCTGGACGGGTTTGCCTCTCAGAACTGTCCCCCAAGGGACACTGCCAACTAATCTCCTAAACAGACCTGTCCCCGGGAAGGCAGGGTGCGATTCCAGTAATCTGTCTCTCTGCCTCACTCTCTATGATGTTCCTTAACCTCCCCAAGCTCTGTCTCTAGGCAGAGGAGTTATTCTACCTGGGTGCACCTCACACAGGGGTGCCTACTGCTGCCCTCCAATACTGGCATGAGAGCGGGGCACACCCTGCTGCTGACAGCATGTTTTCTCCAGAATTCTGTAGGAGCAGGTGTATCAGTCCTGGTGGGTATAGGTGGCTTGCTGCTGGGTGTATACCATTGCTTCCTGGTTCAGCTGGCAGGCCTTCAGTGCCCTCCCTGCACTCCCTTCTGGGCCATCCCACACCCTGTTTGTGCTGCACAAACTGCCACTCCCACACCCTGTTTGCCAGCTCTTTTGGTGGCAATCCTGGATGCCAGTGCTCCTTAAGGGCTTCTTTTATGGCTGTGGGGTCTTGGCCACCATGATTGCTGGTCCAGGTCCTGTCAGTCACTGTCATGTGAAGTGCAGGCTCCTGGCAGCTCCCTCAGCTCCCCTGAGGTTCTCCCAGTGTGAAAACCCCCTCAGTCCACCCTGCTGTTGATCATGCTGGCACCAGAGCCACTCTCCTTTGAAACTGATTGTTATATCCCTGCCAGGATTTTTTTGGTGTTCAAATATTTCAATTATGTAAGTTGTAGTCTTGGTCTAGATATCATTAACCCACCTGGGAGACAGATATTTTTGTAACACTATCCGTTCTTTCTTCTTCTATAGAGGTTCAGATAAAACCTTCCTGGAAATAGCTTCTGATATCATCAAAATTTAAAAAAAGAAAAAAGAAAAAAATCAACTCAATATCCATATGTATAATTGATAATTTTAAACATATGTAAATAATAGCCACCATTCCAGAGCTTATTACTCACTCAAAGCTAATTAAAACACAACTCAGGCTGATTAATATGATCATAATTTGTCGCAGCAGAACTAGGTTGGTAGAGAAACCAACGACACTGGCTGATAGTTTTACTTATGAGACTGTCTCTGATCCCTAATGTGCAAGTTATAAGCAACTTCTGATCAAAATTTATTTTATAGAATCACCTTACTTCAGAGCTATCTAGAAATATTCGCTACAGTAAAGATCAGGAGGATCCCATGAAGTGTCTTGTTTCTCCAGTGTTAGTTTGAGTCTGTTGACAAGGAGTCACTCACTGGTGTCAGAGCCCCAACTCTATTCAGCATTTTAAGAGATACTTCTCCCAAAACCTACTTTTAGGCGTCTGATTCATCATGTTCCTAAAGCCTTCGGAGAATAAGAATACATAATCACTAGTTGCCACTTAAACAGCAAGAAATTAATTTGTTTACACCCTCCCTTGCTGTCTCTCGGGTTTGTGCAAGGTCAGACTTTCTTTTCTGAGCCCTATTTGCTTAAATCTAGATTAAGTTTGCAGAAAAAAAATGGGAAAGTTCATGTTACAAATCTATAAACCTCATGATCTGCTAAGCTATAATTACACCTAGGGAACTGGAGAAAGGTCTTACCTGTGACAGATTGTCCTCCTCATGTGCCAATTTGCACAGGCCACAGGGAATTCTGCCTGCCTACTCCAAAAAGGAAGCATTTGTAATAAGAAATCTGTAAGGGATCTTGAGGGTGAATGTGCTCTGATGGGATTTGCTTTTCAGACAACTCTTTTCAAAAAATGAAGTCACATCAAATAGGACATATCTCTGCAGCTCCACTAGCAAAGCCATACTTCTGATGCTACACTGAGAACTACTCCCTGTGTTCTTGCCACCAATAATATTTTAAAATGTGATGGAGTCTCTGTTTTGCAGATAAGAACAGATGAGAGGAAGCTTGCTCCTCTATTATTCTTCTTATCTGATCCAAGAATTATGTTGGCATATTTTAAAAGATAGAGAATATTTTTCTGAACAGAAGCTAATTAATTTTCCCAGTAGACAAACTTTTTTTTTCTGTTATTCTGTATGTTTTTGGGGGGGTTAATTAATTTTTTGTTGTTGTTTGCAAAGTTCCTTTTTGCTTGTTTACTTTTAAAGTTTTCATCTTTAAGAGGGAGGTTCTCCAGCATTCTCTCAGCTCAGCTGAACACACCAGGCAACATCAGCTTTATAGATGAGTCAAGCAGAGAGATGCTAGTCTAATTAGTCCTGTAAAAGCAAATGTGTAAGCTGCACAATTAGCCACTAGGTGATTACGGAGCACAAGGTAAATGCCATGGGAACTTTACTAGCACAAAGTTAGTTGTAAAGGACAATATGCTCTGTTAGATTTAACAGCAGCTGAGCAGGATCTTGTAAATGAATGTGACTGAGTGTCAGAATAAGGCACCTAAAGAAGTGCCTGAGTCCCACTTCTAACCCTTGAACAAAGCCTCTTTTCTTGCTGTTTGATTAAATGTTTTGAGCTTCGTGGTAAAAGTTTCTTTTATTGGGTCTTCTTCCTTTCAGATTCAAAAGAGCCAAAAACCAAAGGTAGACAGAGCTGATACCATGAAGCTGCTGAGGAGGGAGGGAAGGAAGATAGGGAAGAAAGAAGGGAGGAAAGGAAGAAGGGAGGGAGGGAGGCAGGAAGGAAGGAACGGAGAAAGGAAGGAATGGAGGGAGGAAGGAAGGAAGGAAGGCAGGCAGGAACTAAGGACCATATGTGGTGATTGGCCTTTCTGCTGCTAATTGCATGAAGCCTTTTCAACTCTGCTTTAGCTCTAAGATCAGCTTGTCCATTCTGGAAAACGGGAGAGGTTTTGCTGGGAATAACTAAAGGATCATCTTTTGTTGCATTAGGAGCCCCCATCATTCTACAGCTCGTGTTTTCAAATCAGATGGCAGTTTATCAATGAACAGAGTCACAGAGGGTGAGCTCTGAGGTGAGCTCCTCCACCTCAGGTAAGCACAGCTGGTCACATACTGAGAGGATCATCCAAATGTTTTTTAGCTTTCTGTAACTCAAATCTACTCAGTCAAAGAAAATCCATTTTTGAAGTTTCATACTATATTAACAGTGTAAAATATTTATCTCTTCATTTATTAACAGGCTTTTACCTTTCAGAAAAATCTGAATTAAATCCATTGGAGTCATTGTGTGTCTGTGTGCATGAGAAAGACATGGAGAAAGAGTCCAACTAATTTTAACTTGGGGTTTCATTTTTAGTGTACTCATCTGAGAAGATGAAGCAAAAAGTGTCTTTACACCATGTGTTGCAGGTAGTACTGAAAAAAACCAGATTCCGAGAAAAAAACTTTCTTAAATGTTCTTGAAGTTTTAGCATTCTCATTTCCTAAAAAAATGAAAGACCAAATTCAACTTGCTACCCAAACAGTCATTCTCATGTTTGTCAATGATAGGCCAGGATTTTTACGTACATTTCTGAGGCTACGGATATACAGCTAAGTGAAAGGACTTGATTGCCCAACAGTTAATTACTAGAAAGGTACCTAGTGCCTGGACCACCTACTTGGCCCCACAGCAGCACTTACAAACTGCTCCTCAGAGTTGGTCAGAGACAGGGACCTCTCCCAGTAAACAGCCCTGCATGTAGCTATCATGTTTAGAAACTGAGAGAGTTTAAAAGTATGGAAGAGGCTGGAAAACCCTTTTTGGCTTGGCTAAGCACTACTGCATCGATATGTGCAGGGATGGAGATTCCATATGTTCATTGTGGCAATTCCTTCCTTATTGCCTCTTCATAATTTTTTTTTATGTCAAACACTAAAAAGGTGCTATCATTAATCATTGAAAGAGACAAGAAAGCAAACCCCAACAAGTGCATTACTGGACAGAAAGGAAAATATATGATATGCAATCTTGAGCCATGTAAGAAGTGTAAAGAGATTGTCTGCTGATCCAGGGCTACAGAACTTATTATGGAAAAGGTTCTTTGGAGCCTTTATTTACATAGTGCTTGGGGGAATATGGTAAAGAAAATAGCATTCACTCTTTTCCTGTATCTCAAAAGTCTACAGTTTTCAAGGCATATTTTCCTCATAGATTCCCTGGTGAAATATATAGTTGCAATTCCACCTTTAAGAGTAAATTAATGTCTAAATCCTGAATTAAAAGAACATTTCTAATGTTACAAAAAGTGGTCTCAAATGACAGTAGCCTATCATGTTTAGGCAAGAGAAGGGAGTTTCAATTAAAAGATTAATTTCACTTGAATGTATTTGAGTATAAATTGTGTGGCTGAGACTGTGGTTACATAGCCAGTTTAATTTAAGACAGTGCTTTTCTGCAGCTTTAAAGTGAACAGCTATGGCTCCCAGAAATGCATATACTGGTGCTAAATTCTGCAATTACCACGGAAGCCAAGTCAGGGAATACAACTGCATAAAACCAAACTTTGTCAAAAAACCAAAAAGAATCCATATCCAGTCTTACAACCAGTCATTTACCAGCTCTCACTCCTTTGGCACCAAAAAAGACATGGAAATGAGCAGAGACAGTGGAGCAAGGTGGGTCCATACTTTTGACAACAACCTAAATTTATGTTCATTTAAAATGACTGCATAATCATGTCTTTTTATAAAGCAGTCATCAAGATTCCCTCTGCAATCAAGGGTAAAGAGAAGGCAGTTCCAGAGGGTGATTCATCCCCTTTATTTTAGGAGAGAATGAATCACTCTCTGGAGTTGCCTGTCTTTCTTCTCTGATTATGGATGATCAAAACCTGATTTAGACTACTTACTTTTTGATAACTAGGGTGTGTGTACCCTGTCCTTGGTAGCCATGAAAATGGACAGCAGGGGACATTTAAAAAAATAGATTAAAAAAGAAAAAGATTTATGAGGGTCTGATTTACTGTTTGACACCAATATTTACAGAAATGAATGCTTAAAGCAATAAGAGATTTTTTTGTATGATACAAAATTATTTATTTAGCACTTAACTGGAAAACAAATGAGTGTAAAATGTTTTTCCTGAAGGCATGGTGTATTTTAGCTTATTGTGTAAATGGTGTAAAAAGCATACAAGTTTTTATAAGTTCTATACCTAAGGATAGGGAATGCATTAGAAAAGAAAGATTTATATGTTTTATAGCAAGTGAGAAAACAGTCTTTAAAACAGAAAACATGAGCTAAATTTCAGACTAAATAGAATAGAAGTTGTATGGCTTGCATAATTCGCCCAGGATTTAATGTATTGTTATGTCAGAAAACACTAAGCACTAGCATCAATCATAAGGTCAATCACAGGCCTCATTAAAAATGACAAGCATGGGATTCGCAATTCGTATCAACAAGGTGAAGAAGAAATTAAAAATGTTTTGCTTGGGAGCAGCTGAGGCAGTGCAGGCTGTGGTGGTGCATCCCCCCTGCCACAGGCCACAATATGATCTGAGAAATGCTGATAACTAGGCACAAGGTGTCATCTGCCTAAAATGCAATTTGGCCTAAGCCAGAACTATGCCAGAGACTGTGCTAACCCTGCAACATTATGTACAACACCTCATACCCCTACCCTGAGCTCTCAGAATACCAGCAAGTTAGCAACTCATTTATTAATACAAGCTTAGGAATCCTGTACCTTCCAGTATGAACATCTTCTGTTGACTGTCCCATTTATGTTCACTGTGCCTCTGACTATATCTTTCCTCGATTGCCATCTCTGTAAATTGCAGCATGGAAACTGGTTACTCATTTCTGGATAGCTCCCCTTAGCTTGTAGTTGGACACCACAGGCTGTTGTTAATTCTTAGTACATGAGACTTTCCATGTGTGTGTATGTCAGATCTGTCAGAGACAGAAAAGCAATCAGAAAACCAAGAGGCAACCAGAAGGGGAGAAAAGCAACTGAACACTTGGGAGCACGGGCTAAGATGGACGTAAGAAGTGTCTGCAATGTGGGCAAAGAAGCACATTGTACTTTGTCCCCAAAGTTTGGAGAAGAAGAACATTAATATGCATTCCAGAAAGGAAATGACCCCCCCAAAATATGTGACTCATGTCACCCTTTTTCCTGCTAATGGGAACAAATCAAGCATTTCCCAATTGCTGGTGTAACGTACATAAGTGTTGGAGAGAAGTTTTAACCAACAGCCAGTCACAGACTTCTGAACTATATTTATATATGTTTGTCTTTTTTTTGTTCAAGATTGAAATATATTAAGGCCTTTCTTATTAGTATGGTGTAAAAAACCCACAGTTGTTATATCTGCTGCATTGAAACTGGAGCATTAGTTGAGAATAGTAAGACTGTAAATGTTCACTCAGAGAGGGTTCAAAATACCAAGACAATCAGCAAAAAGGTGCAATGTTTGTGAAAGAGCTTGATTTGTCCATGAAATACAAAAAAGGACATAAGGCGGCTTGAAACATAGCTTTTCCTCTATTAGAAACAAATAAAAAAACCAACCAAACAAAACCCCCACAAAACAAACAAACAACAAACAAGCAAACAACCCCCCCCAAAAACCTCAAAAATCCCAAAACAACCCCCCCCCCCAAAAAATAGTACACTATTTTTCTATATTTAAAGATAAAACTGATTCAGGAACCAACATAGAGTTTTGCAGTTTAATAGAAAGTTGCAAACTGTGAAAATTATAAAGTAGACAAAACAGCTCATTTAGTAAATTTCTCAGTGAAGTACTGCACTATATACTTTGCGATCAGTAAAAGAAGTTTTTAATAATTATGGGTTTGTACTTTCCCAATAGAATCGCTTTTCTTCCCCTAGATTTAAATACTACATTAAACTTCTTAATATGTGAGTTTTGTTCAAATAGTTGAAATTTTTCTTGTTGAGCAGATAGTGGTAACTAATAGTCAACACTATCATTTTTCTTGCAGACAAGCTGAAAATGACAAACTAGTGTCATCTTTCTTAATTACTTGTTTACTAGGGTAGGGTTTAATGCTAAATGACATTTATGGATTAATGCTGTGTAATCTGAATATCCTGATGGAAATGACTTCAGAAAACAGACAGGCTGAAAGCAAAGTTTAAGGAAAGTGATATTGCCCTGGGACTACCTTGAGCTTTTGAAACATGCTCCAGAAGCACTAAAATGTAGTTTCTAAAGACACTGTAGGTTTCAGTTTACTTGGATCACTCTAAAATTTTATCTAGTATGTGATGCTAACTGGGATAAACCCAGCTAAGACACTTCAAAGAACACTCCACACTTATCTTTTCAAGTAGGCTTAACAATCCAGCTGCATACTATTATCCATTATGGCAGTACAAGTCACACAATTATCCTCCAGACAACATGTCATGCAGGTTACATCATGCAGCTGAGTACACAGCACAAGAGATAAGAGTTCAGAGAAAAGTCCCAAGCCTCTGGTCCACCTAAAAGAAGCTCTGTAGTTTTTAAACTGCAGTTTTTTAAAGTAGAGGTTTAAAAAAGTTCCCTGAATGCATACTTTTAAAGATGCATTGTGCAAAAGGAGAACTTCCTTTTAGAATGCATCTCATGTTGCACCCCATTGTATTAATCTTTGCATTACCTTCCAGGACCAACTGTGACAAGTCTCAAAATGTATCTGTGTCATAAAAGATGTCATTTTATTTCCATTAAGTTGAATTAATCCACCTGTTCTTTCCTGCTGAGATTTATAGAAGGTAGTACATAGCAAAAACTCCAGCTACTTTAGACCTGCAGAGCAGAATATAATGGATTTTGCTGTTACAGAGAGACTGCAAAACAGAAAGTATCTTGAAATATATTATAGTATAAAAGAGATGGACTCATTCCTGGAATGTAAAATCTATTTTAGATTTTCTATATTCAGTATCTTGGATGTCTATCCTACATAACATTAGTTTGCAGAACTTAGCTTGGACAGGTATATCCATTTCAAGCAATATTAAGTCTTAAGAGTAAAAAAGTAGTTTTAACAGCTGTGTTTCTCACTTCTTGATAACAGTAGCACTGAAGATGAGGAATAAAATCATGGTGTTAAAAGCTGTTACAGTGGTTACACAGAAATGGGAACCTTCTGACTTTGGAATTTTCTTTGCTAAAAAAATAAAAAAATTAAAAAAAAAGGAAAGAAAAGAAAACCAAAGTAGTCAGAAAAATGTACTTCTATTCTGAACATTTTCCAAAGTAAAATTTCATACTCTGTTTCTCACAGATGAATGTTGGAAGATCTCAGCTTATGGGACACCTTTGTCTGTTAATTTCCCTTTATCTTTCATGCCTAATTTTCCTGTCCTTATGGGCAGCTGCTAGGCTGACTTTATATTTTGAGGGATGATTTTTTGAGCATAGTTTTCATAAGCTGCTAATTGAATTTTATTTTCAATATTGTATTGTGTTTACATGGTAAGGTTTAGGTAGTACAGGGGCTGTAGCACCAGTTTCTGTGAGATGTCAGAAGCTGCCACCATGTCTGAGAGCCCTAGTTCTATACAGCTCCAAGACAGACCCACTACTAGCCAAAGCCAAGTCCATCAGTGACAATAGTAACACCTCTGTGATAATATATTTAAGAAGAAGGAAAAAAAACCTGCAACAGCAGCTGGGAAAGAGGAGTGAGAATATGAGACAGAAATAGCTGACATCAGGGTCAGTGAAGGAGGGGGAGGAAGTGCTCCCAGCGCAGGAGCTGAGGTTCCCCTGCAGGCTGTGGTGCAGGCTGTGGTAGAGCAGGCTGCCTCCCTGCAGCCCATGGAGGTCCATAGCGGATCAGATATCCGTCTGCCCATGCTAGAACAGGTGGATGCCTGAAGGAGGCTGTGACCCCATGGGAAGCCTGTAGTAGAGCAGGCTTCTGGCAGGACATGTGGTCCCATGGAGACAGGAGCCCACTCTGGAGCAGCTTTGCCGGAAGGACTTGTGACCCTGTGGGCAACCCACTCTGAAGCAGTCTGTTGCTGAAGGACTGCAACCCAAGGAAGGGAACCACACTGGAGCAGGGGAAGAATGTGAGGAAGAAGTAATGGAACATGGAAAAAACTGACTACAACCCTAGTTCTTTGTCGTCCTGTACCACTCAAGTGCAGGAGGTAGAGAAATTGGGGGTGAAATTGAGCCTGGAAAGAAAAGAGGAATGAGGGGAAGGTGTTTTTTAGAATTGTTCTTATTTCTCATTAACCCGCTCTGTTCATTTGGCAACAAATTAAAATAATTTCCCTAGGTTGAGTCTTTTTTCCTGTGATAGTAATTGTTGAGTGATCACCCTGTCCTTATATTGATCCACAAGCAATTAGAAGCCCCTCTAAGCTGAATGCCTTCCTAGAAATATTGTATGTTTTCTATTATCAAGTTTCAAATTTTCATGTAGTTCTGAACTCAAAGAATACATAATGTTTTATGAGTGGAGGTAATATATAAAAAAGGCATGATTAAGAATTATTCTGGTAATTCACAGAATCACAGAACAGTTGAGTTGAGGTACCTGCAGTTCCCTATACCAGCAGGGCCGCCTACAACCAGCTACCCAAGACCATGTGCAGACAGCTTTTGAGTATCTCTAATGATATCCCCAACTGCCCTGAGCCAATCTGCAAGGGTCCATAAACTAAAACAATCCCAGATATGGAGGTAGAAACTGGAATACTTTATTGAACACGCGAACGCAATTTAAGGGTCTTGGGGGGCTGGATGTGTTAATGAGGAGGACGGTTTATGATAATTAGGAGATGAACTACAGTAACGAGGGGATTACACAAGTTTCTATTACTGTTACACAATTGATTAATATTTCCCTTAAGAAGGATTACATCAGGGGGAAGAAAACAAAGGGGTTTCAACATAACTTCATCTCAAAGTCCTTTCTTATCCTACTGCTGGAGACTGGCTAATCCACATGGTTGTACATCAGCAGGTCTTGTGAGGAAGGTCCAGTCCCTCAGGTCATGGGATTTGTCTCGGCCTCTATTGCCCAAGGTTTACTGCTTAAGCCCAGCAAGCTCCTTCCTGCTGACAGCTGGGTTTCGGCTCCTACACTAATCCATTTAATTTAAAATGTAAGCAATTTCTAGAACATAGATTTGAACAGAGAGGAGTGATAAACAGTAAAATCAGATCAACTTTGTCTTCATTATTTCACAGAATCACAGAATATGCTGAGCTGAAAGGGACCTACAAGGACCATCGAGTCCAACTCCTGGTCCTGCACAGGACCACTCCCAAGAGTCACAGGACCACTCCCAAGAGTCACAGGACCACTCCCAAGAGTCACACCATGTGCCTGACAGTATTGTCCAAACACTTCTTGAACTTTGTCAGGCTTGGTGCTGTAATCACTTCTCTGGGAAGCCTATTCCAGTGCCCAACCACCCTCTGCATGAAGAACCTTTTTCTAATATCCAACCCAAACCTCCCCTGACACAACTTCAGGCCATTCCCTTGGGTCCTATAACTGGTCACAAGAGTGAAGAGATCAGTGCCTGCCCCTCCTCTTCCCTTCATGAGGGAGCCGTAGGCTGCAATGAGGTCTCCCCTCAATCTCCTCTTCTCCAGGCTGAACAAACCAAGTGACCTCAGCCGCTCCTCATACGGTTTCCCCTCAAGGCCCTTCACTGTCCTCACCATCTTCGTTGCGCTCCTTTGGATGCTCTCCAATAGCTTAATATCTTTCTTCTATTGCGGTTACCAAAACTGCACATAATATTCAAGGTGAGGCCACAACAGAAGGTCACTGTTACATGGCAATCCCATATCTAGTCAGCTAAATCACATGGACACAGAATCAGCACTTTCAACACTTTCACTGAGTCAGTAGCAGAAATCACCGATACTTAAGAAGAACACAGGTTTCCAAACTACCTCCCCTCTCCCCAGTGCTATGATTTCTTTTTAGGGTGGTCTGTCTACTGAAGAGGGCAACAATGGCAACTTCTTGTTAAAGTTTTTCTTCACTATCTTCCTAATGTTTTGATTAAGACGAGAGTGCAGTTGTGCAAGTGTTCCTCAATGGTTTGATGTCATTTAGCAGAACACAAAATGTAACTCCTCTGAATGACAGCACAATTCCATTACTGTAAAAGCTACTTGAGACATGCTGCTGTGGACTGGGACAGTGCTAGGGTGGGACAATACATATGTTTTTAATTCTTCATTAGAAAAATCATTTACACATATTATGAAATATATATCCTAGAATAAATGAGCTCTGTATCCATCGTGTTTGCCTTTCATAGTGTAAAATACACAATGTAGCTCTGTATCTGTCACATCTTTTCAAGGAAAGGCGGAGAACTGATCTTCCTTGAACTGCAAAAGAGAAAAGGCAGGCATGATGATTCCCTATTTGGATGAAATAAGGAAGGATAGTTCCAGAATTAGGGAACCCAGTATTAGATTAGGCTTTACCTTGGAAATTTCAATACCAGTATTCAATTTCCTACTAAGTAGGTAACTTCAGAATGCCAGGGTGAACATTCACAAGTCATTTAGTCACACAATTCCATGGTCTTTCAGTAAAATTATGATTAGAGTACTCTTACACTATGAGAAAACATACATTAAAGGTTCTCAGATATTGGGTATTGACTGATAAAATATATGAATTGGAGAAATATGAGCAATGCACACACACTTGGCACAGCAGAATGTGCTTCTGTGTGGATTTTCCTCACTTTGATTCTAAAATGGGTCTGATTTAGATCTAAATAGGATTTAAAACAAATTTGATTCCTTATGATTTTTTTTTAATCTAGAAATTGCAATTCATCTTTCTGAGGATTCTGATCTGTGAAGGTTTATTTGGAATGAAAACCAGAAACCAATACATCCACTGAAATAAATTTTTTTGAAAGAATGTACTTATTGTTTTAATTGAAATAACATATTTTGAACTTCATTGAATTTAGGCATTCCATCCCCACTCTTTTTTCTGCAGTTCTTTGTTCTATTGAAACATCCCATCTGTTTTGCTACATTTAATTTTGAAGTCAATTTCCTTTACTAATTGTGCTAGTTCATTCACATTTTTCATATGTTATATGGACAACAAATGGAAGGGCAAAGGTATCTATTGTATTCCCTGATTATATCCTTTTTACCCCTCTCTGTGTTTCCCTAGAAATATCAGGTTACTTGGCAGGACAGTCTAGTACAGAAATGTTTACTTTACATTAGCTTTTTATCTCTAGCCTCTCAGCTTGAGCATATTTTTAAAATGTTGTCTTAATTATTTTTTTACACTGTTTATCACCATAATAATTGATGTCTGCACAACATTCCTGCAGGACACTGAAGTGGTATCACAATTTTTCAGGGTGGGACTGGTGACAGTGAGGAGAATAAGAAGGTAGAAATTCATTAAAGTATGCAATTTCTACAGAAATTTAGCTCTGATATTCAACTGAAATTGTTCTACTACTCCTATTTGTGGTGGTGGTGGTGGGGTGTTTCAGGAGGAGTAAGTGACTTAACAGTGGTTCCATTTGTTGCTTTTGGAAGCTCCAATTAAATTACCAGTGTTGGATGCTTGCTTTTATTTTATCCATTTATAATATGCACTTATGGCATAGCATTGAAATTAGGGAAAGCAATTTTACTCCAATGCTACTTGTCATAATTAAATCAGTACTACTAAATTGACATGAGTAAAAATGACATGGCCTAGGTCACATCATATCCATAATGCTAAAATGTCTTCATCCAAAATGGGCTGCCCCATTCACAATTACTATGTGAAATAAATTCCCGGTCTTGGAACTTTAGGCCTTGTACCCTAAAGAGTGTGTCATTGTTCATACAAAACAGAAGAGATTGAAGCAGCAGGAGCTACACCAAGGCACAATTCCTGGGGTGACAAAAGCACTCTTGAGGGAGATTTGAATTCAGGATGCTGTTCCAAACTTAGAAGAGCAGAGATCTGACTGCAAGTCTTTTGCCTTACCAGCCGAATATCCCCATTTCGGTCTACTTGCCATAATGAGATATCATTTTGTATGTAAGTCCCCAGATCTTTATTGTATGAGACTAAATGTGACAGGAATGCTCTAGGAACACCTGCCAGTCTCACCCAAAGGCGAGATGGTTGGGGAATATACTGCTCAGGGATGCTCTGTTTGCCTTTCATAGTGTCCAAGTAGTTTCCAATCACAGTCTCCAAACAGTTTGGCCTTTAGAAACTTATTCACATGCCCCCCCAAAAATACAGATAGATATTCAAAAGGCATTTGACAGCCTCAATCATAAGAAAATGTTGGGATTGAGTGTCAAAATTGGCAGCGAGAAGACTAGGACTCTCGTACAAGATTAAGCCTTAATGTTCTCTATGGTGTGAAATAAAAGTCTTATTGGTTGAAATACACATCTATTGAATAAGAACAATATTTTCTAGGAATATTGTGATAAAATATTTGCTTAAGATGCTGTGCTATTATGGTGACAAAGACTGAAAAGTACACACTGAATGGACATCTAAAAACAAAAATTACTGAAGCATGAAATGACAAAAGTATGAGGTGTCTGAATATCTCTGTTTAGTTTGTTCATTGCTTACCTCTATTTTCTGTCATGTTTTGTGGGCTGAACTTTTTACAATTCTTTAAGGGGAAGGGAGGATCAAGCATACTGAGTAAAAGGACAAAAACCAGCATAACAAAAGTATGTAAGACATTTATCTAACATAAAATTCAGTGCGCATGTATAAAAAACATACAATAGTAAGATAATTGTATTACACCTTCACTTAATGTGATGTGACACCACTATTGTGAATAAAGGTACATGGAGAAGTATCAAAGATTTAACATGTTTTATAGTATGTTACCCATATGAGACAGATATACACCTTAGGGGGTAAACATTCAAACAAACAAAGAAACAAAAAAACCAAGATCAAAGGAAATAAAAAAATCCCTTGCTCTTCTAAGGGACACAAACATGTTGGATCAAGGGACATGAGTATGTGGTCTACATTTGAGTCCTGGGATGTTGTTCATAATATGTGATTTTCTTCCATGTAACTTGTAAATAAAACATACATTTTCTTTTAATTAAAAGTAGAGTGTGTGTATTGTTACATTAAAAGCAAGGAAGTTATTTATGGTTGTGAGATCCAATGCTAAAATATATTAAAACTAAATGACATAGAAAAAAGGCAGTATAGTAAAAATGGAATAAGACCTTTGGTTATTTAAAACTATTTCCCTTACCTTAGTAAATATTAAGCTCTTTTTTTGAAAAATGAAAAAATAATAATTTGGAATTTTTTATTTAAATTACTTTGACTTGGCAATTTTTTGTTTATAATAGAGATGTTTGTGACAAATAGGCATAAGCTTTAGCACATTCTTTTGAATAAAAAAAACCCCAAAACCTTAATATCCTATCATAAATGATATTATTACCAAAACTGAATTAATATCAAATTAGTAAAACTTACTGGTGGCTCCTATGCTGCATATAGGTGCACACATACATGGAGAAATCCTGAATTGTGACAAATATACGCTATGCTGACCAGGTAGATCATCACCACTTTACAGACAAGAGATTTGATTCCAATTTCATGATGCATTTGACCAGAGAGTAAGCATGAATAATGACATTTTCTGGGATGATGATACTATATCCACAGTAGGGACAAGGCCAGGGTCAACCATGATTTTATCTGGACTTCCTAACAGAATTTTCTTTAAATGGACACCAAAAGCATGTGGAAGAGAGGTGTGAGGGAGAGAAGACTGTATGAGAGGGATGTAAAGATCTAAGTATTTTCTCAGTTTTTACCCAGAACATAATTAGTGCACACATGCGGGTACAAATCCTGAGAAATTCTGCAGCTCCTGCTGCCTTAAACAGAGTGACCTCTGCAAGGTCATGAAGCAAGACAGTGTCAGAACTTGCCTCATGACTGCAAGCTTTAGATTATGGTCCTTGCCTTGAATAGGAACGGTTTTCAAATTCTTTACATACTAATCAGTTAGGCAATTATGACTAGCTAAATAGACTGCAGTCATTAAGAAGGATGAGCTTTCTCTTTTGTGATTCTCACTCTGTGGAGACAAGGACGTGGATGAAATCTCATTCTTTCAAGAAATATATCTTTAATAAAGGCAATTATTTCAAAAAGGTAGAACCAACAAATTAATTTAGAACACTGAAAAATAATTTGATTTAAGATTTCTCTTCAACCATGAAAGTCAGAGCTATTATAATAGCGTTAAAATTAAGAATCTGTGTCAAAGACTCAGCCTAGATAAATAAATCACCAGAAGAGCCATTTAAAAACCTGATATGAAAACTGAGGAATCTGATTACTGTGTTAACCTCTGACCTGTTGCTGTGGGTTAACCTCAGTCAGCAAACCACTCACTCCTTCCCCCACCAGCAAGATCAGGAAGAGAATTGGAAAGGTAAAAGTGAGAAAACATGTGTTGAGATAAAGACAGTTTAATAGGTAAAGCAAAAGCCACACACTCAAGCAAAGCAAAACAAGGAATTCATTCACTGCTTCCCATGGGCAGGCAGGTGTTCAGCCATCTCTAGGAAAGCAGGGCTCTCTCATGTGTAATGGTTAACTGGGAAAGCAAATGCCACCACTGCAAATGTTTCCCACTTCCTTCTTCTTCCCTCAGCTTTGTAAGCTGAGCATGAGGCCATATGGTATGCAATATCCATTGGGTCAGTTGGGGTCAGCTGTCCTGGCAGTGTTCCCTCCCAACTCCTTGTGCACCTCCAACCTCATCACTGGTGGGGTTGTGTGAGGAGCAGGGGAGGCCTTGAGTCTGTGTCAGTGCTGCTCAGCAATAATGAAAACATTGCTGTGTTATCAGCACTGTTTTCATCACAAATCTAAAACACAGCCCTATGTTAGCTACTGTGAACAAAAATTAACTCTATCCCAGTCCAAAATCAGCACACATGTCCAGACTAGGAATTAATGGTCTCATACGGAAGTTGGAAAGTGATAAATCATGACCAGCTGGCTGAAGAATTAACTCCCAGCCATGGAGCCTTTTTCTCTGTCTTTTTTAGCTCTCTTTCAGTTCACAGATGCATGTCCCCCCTGTGCTTGGCTAAAAAGTTTATGAAAGCATTTTGAATTTAGCAATATGAGCAGGGCAAAAGAAGAAAGAAAATATATTTGCTATGAACTTTCTACATGGTTCTGAGAGCTGTGCTCTGACAAGGTTCACAAGGCACTGGTTGATCAGTAAGACAATACCTGCATGAACTGCACTACAGGAATGAGAAGAAAAGAGCAAGGAGTTGAAGGAAGACAACAGCAAGGGCAGCAGATTGATGCATCTTGGGAATATTTTGAATCCCAGAACACACCCTTTCTGTTTGAGGGTTCTGTACTTGTATATTCTTGCATGGTAACTGCCAGCAATCTTTATAGCTGTTCAGAAAAGTCATGGTGGCCAGAACAAACATTATGAATGCTGAGATAAAAGTATAAGAAGCATAGAAGTGTAATGAAACAGGTAATAAACTGTGGGTAGGTGTGAATAGAAGTTAGAAAGGACAATGGAACATACAAGTGTGTTGAGGATGCAAAGTTGTCTGAAGAGTCACCTTGAGGCTCATGTGCGGCTTGTTATTTGGGTTAATAGCCCCAGAGTTGATTTTCAGCAGCATTGTTAGAGAACAGGCTTTATGATGAAGGAAGGGGGATAAAATATCTGAAAGGCAATGTGACAGAGTGGAGGATGATGTAGAAAAGGGGTCATGAGAGTTCACACAAATGACTCTCCATTTGCCACCATGGGAAGGACTCAGACTCTGAGACTGAGAGCCTGGCCTGCAGCTGACCACCTTCTGTGGTGCAGGAAGAATTCCTCTCAGCAATCACTTTTGGGGTAGTATCCCAGAAAACTGCCAGAACACGGCACCTTACATGTGCCAAAGCTATGAGACTATGAGACCAGTACAAAGACAGAGTGCACAGACTTTCTCTTCTGCCATATAGAATGAGATAAATTCAGAGCAATTAGGCCACATAAAGAATCATCAAGACAGTTTGAGGATGAGGATGTGCACTGGAAAGTGGTCCTGTAAGGCCTGGGAACAGACTTCTTTTGCAGCTTTTCAACAAAACCATTCTCATTACACCTTTCTATACTCATTACTTTGAGTACAATGCCTGGAAATTTGGTCCCGAAAGTATTGCTGGCACTCAGCCATATGACAACATAGACTTAGTCTTAACTTATAGTACTTTAGCATCATTCAGAGGAAGTAGTTCTCTAAAGCTTGTCAAAGAATCATTTCCAGGTCAATAAGAAATACATAATAGGGGGTGTTGGTTTTTTGTTTGTTTGTTTGTTTTGTTTGGGTGGTTTGTTTGTTTGGTTTTTTTAATTTATTTTTGGTGGGTTTTTTTTAATTGCACATACTGGAGGTTTTCCTCACACCTTTTGTGGCAAATTAAATACAGGTCCATGTCTGAGTATAAAGAGATTGGGGGCCCCCTGGTGGTCTAGTGGTTAGGATGCGGTGCTCTCACCGCCGCGGCCCGGGGTTCGATTCCCGGTCAGGGGACTCCTCTGGGCAGATGGAGCTCGTCAGCCCTGTAAGGCCATCCATCTAAGAGAAGGTCACTCTAAACAAACCTAAGTCCTGAGGACCTTGCTGCCACTGTCCAAGCTCGCTCGGCCTCGGCAGATGAACCTCAGGATTAAAGGGTGGGCTCAGTTCAGCGCACACTGTGTCTCACCTAAAAAAATCCACAGGCTCAAAGGGTAATGACCTTTCCCAAATCTTCATTCACAAAGACTGGCCATGATAAAGAGATTATTATGCAATGCATTGGGCAGAACCCCACTACCATATATTGTTTAACAGACAGGCTGCAAAGATGTAGTATGAGCAAATTTCTTATGCATGCTTGCACCCACACCAATCATACAAGTCATTACTGTTACAAGTAATTACTGTGGTACTGCTCATCCTATCTGCAAGGGAATTTGTGCTCCCTTGTATGGAATTGTTTACCCTGTGACATTTCCACCTCCAACCAGTTTAACCAGGTTCTGCCGGCTGTCTTGCCTGTGAAACTGGGTAGTTCTTCAGTCTCAAGTGATTATCACTGAGCAGTTACCCTCTGATTTTCCCCTTCATTCCTCCTTTTTGTGATACTTATTATTCACATGCATTATTATAAGTCTTCGAATTCCTCCTTATGCTTCTTATCTATTTCCATTTACAAAAATATTTGTCTCCCTCTGGGTTCTTCCTTTTGTTCCCTTTGGAATTTGTTTACAGTCCATTTTCAGGCAATATAGAGTCAATTGCACCAGCATATAAGCCATGAGAATGATTAGTAATAGAGTAATTGTCCACTTCAAGACCAATCTGAAAATATTCTCAAACCATCTTCTGGTGTCTGGTAACCATCCATGCCTGTTCCCTTTCCATTCCTAGTCCTTTAATTTGTGGGAGACCTGCAAGTATTTCCTCATAGTAGAAATCTCAGCAGGTATATGGACAGATTGATCAATATAAGTACAGCAGGTGGTATTTTACCAGTGTACACACATCACGTTCTGAAGGCAATACCACATCTAATGTCAATTGATTCTGCAGTGCTACTTTCAATATTCCTGATACTACTTCTTGAAAGGCCAGAATTTTTTGTTGTCATGTTGCAAATAGACTCTATAGTCTGGGATACATTTATGATGGCAACCTCAAACCTGACTATGTAAGGAGCTGGAAATAGAGCTCGGAATATCTTCTTGCCACGTCTTGATCTTTCTACTAAACCATTAAGGGATCCAATGCATTTTGGTAATTTGTGGGGCAACTCTGCAGAGAGAGTATGGTGTACCTCAGCATGGGCAAGCACTCATCCCAGGGTGCAGGTGCCTGTGGAGTTCAGCAGTAGGCCTTTGTAGGCACTGTGGCTGCATATCTAGTATACTTTTGTATGATTTACAAACCAGGGATGTGCACAATGTCTTTAAGCAGATAATAGCAGGGATGCTGGTACTTGGTAATGCAATCGGAAATACCATAAGGAATGCCAATTCCACAATTAAGAGTATTATATTCCAGGGACTAATTGTATGTATGCTTCTGTCTGATTCTGTCCAGGACAGGGTCAATTTTTGCAGTAGCCAGGAGGGTGGTTAGTCTATACCACCTCACATCACTGCCAGGGCTGGGGGAAGGGAATTTTTTTTCCAGTCAGGAGAGGGACTTCCTGCTGGGTCACCTAGCAGGGTGGAGGGAGAATTCACTTATTGTTGAGGGGTTCCATGTACTGCTGAGGGGTTCCAAGGTGAGCAATTATGTGTAAAACATTTGCCTTTTTCTTGTACACTGTCATTAGTATTGTTGCTGTTGCAGTTCGTTGTCTTAGTTCATTGCTGTTTCCAGTAAATTGTTCTCATCTCAACCTGTGATCTTTACCTTTTGTGCCTCCAATTCTCTCCAGCCTGCTGGGAGGCTGGGCGGGGGGAGGGAGTGGGGTGAGGCAGGGGGGAGTGAGTGAGCAGCTCCCGGTTTGGAGTGGTTTTGGTGGGAGCACTAACTTGGAGAATACTGTTCCTAAACCATGATATCTTCCACCTGAATCTTCCTTGTTTGATTGTAATATCTATACAGGCAGTTACCATATGTAACTGAATGTTGTCTCATACCTATGGAAAGAGCAATAAGAACACAAAACCTGGACTAGTATGATCTGGAGGCAATAATGGATACATTACTTGATAGAACGGAGAAAGAAATGGTTAAGTGAGCTGCTTGAACTGTAATTGAGCTGCTGGAAAACTCACAGGAAAGCTTAAGGATATATTCCCTTTAGAGGATCTGAAATGGGATACCAATTCACCAAAAAAAAAAAAAATGAAAGCATTGAAACACTATCAGGATTAATAGTTTGTATGGTTTAAGATATGGTATTCCAAAAGAAGTAAATTGGTCAAAAATGTATGAGGTGAAGCAAGACAAGAATGAATCCCTGACAGACTTCTTGAACAGGCTGAAAGAAACTATATGAAAATATACAGATGTGGACCTCAATTCAGAGCTCGGGAAAACACACTTGGTCTATTTGTTCATAGGTCAGTCTGCAGACAATACAAGGAAAAAGTTGCAAAAGTCAGGTGAGAAGAAAGAGATCAGTAATTTATTGGATATAGCTTGGATGGTGTATTGCAATAGGGATCAGAAAGGCAAAGAAAAAGTGCTGAAGGTGGTGGCAGATGACTGCCACACACCCCACAAATACATCTTCCCCTTCTCCTTCAATATTCATGTAAGGCAAGACATTTAGTTCACTGGGAATGTGGATGTACAGGGAGTCTCTGGCGATCAATGGTTCAGGGCTTCATGGGAGCCTGTACCATCAATTTCTTGAGTTATACTTCCAAAAAGTGCTAGCCAACAGAAGCAATGCTAGTGTTCCCTGGGAGGGTAGATAAGTACATAGCCAAATATTTGTAAGCTTGGTAGAATTTTCCCAGACTTGGGATAATTTAACAAAGCAATTTTTTTTCCAGACAGTCTTTGTTATAGTAACCAACAAGAAAATACATAAAACTTTTAAACCTGTCAAATCTCTAATTCATGTAAAAGGAGTTATACATTCTAAAACCTAAAGCAAAATGCTCCCTTATCAGCAATATAACAAGAAATACAACACAGCACAACTCATCTTGATCGAGTCCATACATATATATCACAGAACCACAGAATCATAGAATCAGCTGGGTTGGAAAAGACCTCTGAGATCATCAAGTTCAACTCTTGATCCAACCCTGTCGTGTTTACTAGACCATGACACTAAGTGCCACATCCAGTCTCATCTTAAAATCCTCCAGGGACGGAGAATCCACCACTTCCATGGGCAGCCCATTCCAGTGCCTGATTACCCTCTCTGTAAATAATTTCTTCCTAATATCTAACCGAAACCTCTCCTGGCAGAGCTTAAGACCATGCCCTCTTGTCTTACTGATAGCTGCCTGGGAGAAGAAATCAACCCCCACCTACGACCTCCTTTCAGGTAGTTGTAGAGAGTGATGAGGTCTCCCCTGAGCCTCCTCTTCTCCAGGCTAAACAACCCCAGCTCCCTCAGCCTCTCTTCATAGGACTTGTGTTCAAGTCCCTTCACCAGCCTTGTTGCTCTTCTCTGGACCTGCTCCAGCACCTCAATATCCTTCCTGAACTGAAGGGCCCAGAGCTGGACACAGTACTCCAGGTGTGGCCTCACCAGTCCTGAGTACAGGTGCAGAATGACTTCCCTGGTCCTGTTGGCCACACTGTTCCTGATACAGGCCAGGATGCCATTGGCCTTCTTGGCCACCTGGGCACACTGCTGGCTCATGTTCAGCTTCCTGTCAATACAAACTCCCAGGTCCCTTTCTGCCTGGCTGCTCTCCAGCCACTCTGTCCCCAGCCTGTAGTGCTGCATGGGGTTGTTGTGGCCAAAGTGCAGGACCCGACACTTGGCCTTGTTGAACCTCATCCCATTGGAATCAGCTCAACTCTCCAGTCTGTCCAGGTCCCTCTGCAAAGCCCTCCTACCTTCCACCTGATCGACACTTCCCCCCAACTTAGTGTCATCTACAAACTTGCTAATGAATCAAACTGAAAAAGACCTCTGAGATCATTGAGTCCAACCTATCACCAAACACCACCATGTCAACTAGACCATGGCACTGAATGCCACATCCAGTCTTTCACACCTCCAGGGGCAGTGACTCCACCACCTTCCTGGGCAGCCCACTCCAATATCTAATCACACTTTCTGTGATGAAATTCTTCCTAATGTCCAATCTAAACCTTCCCTGGGGCAGCTTAAGTCTGTGTTGTCCTACTGTTAGCTGCCTGGGAGAAGAGGTTGACCCCCACCTGGCTACAACCTTCTTTCAGGCAGCTGTAGAGAGTGATATGGTCCCCCCCGCCCCCGAGCCTCCTCTTCTCCAGCCTAAACAATCCTATCTATGCAAGTGAGATTTTTAAATGAGAATCTCCAGCTTCTTATTGTGGCATCTTGCTGGGTGTCCACTCTGGTTCCAATCTGGTCACCAGTGTGCAGTAATCACATTTCTGACACTAAATTGTTGGGGAAATTTTGTTACACACCTTGAGGTGAATTAAGTGCATATTTCTGCTTTAGTATAAAAAGATACAAGATGCAGTGCATTGGGCAGGGTGCCACCACCTTACGTTGTTCTACAGACAGGCTCCAAAGATGCAGCATGAGATGATTCCTTATGCTTAATTGCACCAGCACCAGCCATGTCATTGCAAGTCATCACTGCAGCATTTCCCACCTTATCTGCAAGAGAATTTTTCCTCCCTTGTATGGAGTTGTTGTTCCCCCTCTAACATTCCTGCTTCCAGTCAGTTTAACCTGGTTCTGCAGTCACCTGGCTCTTGCCTGCTAAACTAGGTCACTCTTCAGTCCCAAGTTATTATTGCTGAGCAGTTATCATCTGAATTGCCCCTTCACAGGAGTGCCTAGAAGCTCCAGTCACAGATCAGAGACTCTCTGTACTACAGCCCTGATGAACACAGAAGAAAGGGTCACCCTGTACCAAAATGTCTGCAGCATATCTTGTGTATTATTAACAGGAACAAATATACTTCTGAGTCTGGTTAAACTATGAAAACATAGCAGAACTTAGCAGCTCTAGCTAACAGAATGTGGATAACAGAACAAAGAAAATAATAATACTCTATTTAGCATGTACCTGTCACTACAATGAAGACTTCCAGATGCTAAGGTGTATATTTCAATTACAGTAGTAACTATGCCTGCACATAACATTGTATTTTCCCTGCTGTTGTCAGGTGTGCAACCACTTAGATCTATAAAAGCAGATGGAGGAAAGTAAAATAAAGATTAACTTGGTTTTGTTATTAATTAATTTCTTCCAATCTTGGGATTTTTCCTGTGTTTATCTTTTTGGTAAATTTTAATTCATCAGGTTGTTCTTCTACAAATATCCAGAAGCAAAAATTTTAAAAATTAAACAAGATATTTGGAAAAGAAAGATTTGCATGCCTAGGTAATCAAGATACTATAGTGGTAGCTTATTAGTTGGTGATCTGCTGTTCACTATTAAGTGATAGAACTGAGTTATGACTATCCATTATCAAGGACTGAATTGTATTTGCAAATAATTTCCACTGGCAAAGCCAGCCAAGAACTTTGATTACTCAGAAGTTGCTAAAGAAAGAGTATAAACTGATTAGACTCTTCTTCAATGGGAATTGCTAATCAGTTGATAGCAAAACCATTTGTTCATCCCTCTAAGAATTTGTAAAAGAACAGTTTAAGCTTGTTGCAACACCAGGATCAGACTGCACTTGCAATGTAACTGAGTTTACCTCCCTTCAGTAGGAGGAATTTGTAACCTTTGGGATTTTTTTTTCTGTTTTTCATGGTTTATTCACTATTGGGAATCAGATTTGACAACCAGGTGGATCAAGGAAACACACACGGTTTATCAACAAAAGTTATGTTACAACAAGAGGAGCTGTCAGTTAAAGTTTAAAAATTTAGCAAGGTACCCCAAAAGAGTTATCTTTCAGTTTAGGTATGGAGGCAGTTTGAGTAGCATGCCAGCTCACCGGCACTAGTGACTCTAGGAAGAGAAAAATAGAAACCAATCGAATGCAGTTTTAGTAGAAGCAATTAAGTACTGACCATCCTAACAGTCGAGGATTAGATGCCATATCATTATTAAAGAATATTATTCCTTGGTTTTCAGAAGTCATCTAAGCATTGTACAGCTGCTGGTTGCAACTTTCTTAGCAAGTTTTTCTGTCTGTTATTGACCATTCTCTATATTGTGGTGATTTCTTACATGAAACTGTGATGATCAGAGACCCATTCTCATTATAGTTTACTTTCCTATCACTTTAGTCCTTGCTTAGATTCCCTAGACCAGTCTATTAAGAATTGTATAATAGAATGTTACTATACTTTAGCACATGTCCCCCTGTGCTGCCTTTCATTAGCTTCACTAGCACTCTCTGCAACCTGGGGCAGATACAAGAGAATTCAAAAAGCAGAATAGGAGGTACCCCCTTGCCATAAAAAGAACTCAAGGGATATGTTACTCACTTAATGTTTATCTGACCATGCATAGGATCTTTCAGCAGAAGTCTGCTGAAGCTCTCCCCCTCTGGAATTTGCAGTAGAGTCCTCCGTTTTTATTAACTTTAGGGAGTTGTACCTAAATTAGCATTTCTGGATGACCCTGTTTTAGAGAAGACACCAATAATTTTAGTAATAACTGTAGCAGTCTTACTGATTATTACCTGCATTAGATAACTGGAGGAAGAAGATTTGACCTTCTAAGTAGATATTAAGTTTTCACTAGACAAAAACATAAATTACAGGAGACATGTCTCTACCCTAAGTTTCAAGAAAAGTATACCGTCAAATAGATTTTTTTTTCACTTTCATACCAGGAAAAGGAAAAAAAAAAACCACCTTACTGCTGGTGAATTGAAGCCAAAATATGCAGCTTTAGGATCTCTTGTGATTTTGCTGAGCTTTAGACAACACCTACATAAGTGATCTGGTTTGCTTCAGGATAAGTTACATCGATAGCAGTTTCCTTTTTACATTAGAGACCCTTGGGATTACAAACAAGTTACATGAGTTTATCCTCCATTCATAAAATTCCTTCCAAGACTACCTTATAAGCATATGTAATTGAGATGCACACTTTGTATAGGGTAATTTACAAGAAAAAATGCCATTGTAGGTACTGACATTTCTATCTTGAAGCTGTCCCACAAGTAGCAATGTAGACTCTCACTGACTGAGGGGAATAATGTTCAAAACACACCTTTTAATAGGATCTGAATTGCCATGAAGGTGAGAAATGCAGCTGAAACACAAAGAAAAGCAGTGATGTAAGCCCCAAATCTGAGTAGTGTATATTATTCTCCTACCTAGATGCCCTTTCAAGAGGCTGGATGAACAAGTAGTTAACAATGGAGCCTCTCTGCAGCTCTCTGCAGTGTCTTAGCCTTTTCTTGCTCTCTTTCTTTCAGCTCATTGGCTTTGTACAACAGGGCACTTACCGTTGTACAAAGGAGGTCTGATTTCTGTCAGCTGCCCTCCAGCACGCCAAATAAAGGACTAGAGTTTCCCCAAGCTGCCACATGCCCCTAAACGTTAGAAGTTAACTCCTCCTGTAGGAGCTCCTTTGCCCAGGCCTCTCCATACCTCTTCTTCTAATCCTTCAGAATCATTTATATCTCAGTTATTTGAGCTGGCCATAAACACTCTAAATTCTTACTTAAAAAAGGGAGGACCCCTGTGTGTAGTATATAACAGTCAGCTTGCTAGACTATAGAACAAACAGTCATGCTAATCCAAACAAGTAACTTTATTATTAATCTGCTACCCATATGTGGTCATTCTGGAGGTTATTTTCCACGTTCAAAAAAACTACAAGAAACTGTTTCTTTTTTTTTTTCTTTGTCTTTCCCTGTAATCCCAGTAAAACTGTAGAAATATAGTAACATAGCAGGTGCAGACTTTTATGACAGCAATTATCTGTTGGATATTTAAATGTATCTGATCTGTCTAGATACAGTGCATTTATGATGAGATTAATTTCTTATACCTGTACATCCTCACAAAGGCATATAAACTCCAGTATTAGTCTGTGATATATCCTTTACACAGCTGTGTAAGGGGCAGTCAGAACTGCTATGTGCCCCAAAGCAAGTGCAGGAGGGTATATACAGAATAATGACCACTTTTTGCACTTGTTAGCAAAGAGATGATTGGAGATGTACCATATACAGGGTAGTGCTTTATCTTTGAACATATGGAGAAAACAAAAAGTGATTTAGTCTCAAGCAGGGATAATAGAGGCTAGATCTGTGCCTGGAAAGAAAGGTCACAAGCTCTTGACCATGTGCAGATGCTAAGAAAGTCACATTGCTACCTAGGACTGGATGTTGATATGATATGGATTAGAGACAGGTTTTTCTCCAGCTGCAATAATCATGGCACACGCTCCCGATATACTTACTTTACTATTTAGGTTCCAGCAGCTGAAGACGCAGAATTACTGAAAGGACACAAGCCCTCATAAAAGACATCTTCCCTTAGAATACTGACAAACATTAGAACATATCACAGTAGTAGTCTCTCACCTTTCAATACTCATAAGAAATATGAAATTAATAAGCCACTCACTTTGAGCACTCAATAACCTTTGTTTTCTAAGTATGTTGCCAACTTTACTTCATTTAACAAAACAAACACATGACATGACATCTTAGGCTTCCAGGCACTTTTACTTGCCATGTTTGTGCACAGTGATTCAAATAGGAATGCATATATATACATTGTTTGTGTGTTACTCACAGACTACCTCTGTGGGTTATTCCCCTCATAATTACAGGCTTTCCCTAAATGGCACAGAAGAAATGAATTAGGCCACATTTTTCAAGCAGTACATGCAACAATGCACAAGCTTATTTGAAAAAACTGGCCTATAAAGCCTTATAGTTCATTAAAAGAATTCTGGTATTTCACAATCTTCCCATCCATCACTCTGAGCCTTGTCCTTTGTGACTTTGTGAAAATCATTTGCTACTGATATGAACCAGGGCTACATGCAAGTACAATGAGTGGCTTGCAGTGTTACAGCTCCATCTCTGCCAGAGAGTGTGGAGCAGACACAGTATCAGGGTAAGGAGGGAGAGAATGGAAGGTAGCAGAAAGTACGCCCTTCTAGGCTTCCTTATGTTGAAAGCTGGT
The DNA here is from genome assembly GCF_001715985.3 of Manacus vitellinus. Classification (NCBI taxonomy): domain Eukaryota; kingdom Metazoa; phylum Chordata; class Aves; order Passeriformes; family Pipridae; genus Manacus; species Manacus vitellinus. Next base: position 19,692,391 of record NW_021938895.1, on the reverse strand, counting down.
AGAAAGATGGCCCCTGAAATAAAGCTTGTAAGCTTCATACATTTAATTTCTCAAAAAATAGCTTATCTATCTTTTTAAACTCCATAAGTTCTACAGTGCATATTTTTGCTGAATCTCTGTCCTTTTCTCTCTCTGGGAGATGATAGACTAGTGATGCTCATTACACCACCTGCCTCTCAGGGAAAATCTGTCACCCTGTGTGATTGCTGAGAAGGTTTATACACACTGCTCCAGACCTGAACCTCTGTAAAGCTAGAAAGACTGGAAGAAAAAGCTTGAGACTTCTTCACTTTGATTACACAAGGCATTACATGAACACCCACTAAGGTTATTTACAAGTACTCACAGAAATAGCTTAGAGTTCATTCCCAACCCCAGGGCTTACCACTGGTTTTAGAAACTGCTGCTAAAAAGCTAGCAGTCACAGTGAATTCTTCCCAGAATTTAAAATCAATTGGTTTATCATTCTCCCTACCAGTGCACCATAATTCTCTTACAGAAACAGACAGATTGTACCCCAAAAAAAGCCTCTTTTGCCTCATTATAGAGCTGCAGCAGTCAGGTGTAGCTTCCCTACCTGAGATTTCCTGCTTATCTCTGGTTTAGCTCTCCCCACAATAAGGGTTAGTGAGGATAGAGACATGGCTATTGTAACATAAGCCTAGAGACTCTTGAACCTGGAATACAGAAGATGTAGAAATATGCTGTTTTCCTGATTTTCCTAGAAGATGTTTAAGAATCAGAATTTACATGTCAAGTTTGTTTCTATACAGCACAGTACAATGCAATGCAGAAACAAATGACTGGATACAAACTAACAAACAGAAGAGCTATATTGCTTTAGTGCTATACTTGAACTATTTTACTGAAAAAGCACATTAACCCACAGATATTGGATTAATCCCATTGGGAATGCAATAACTGTTTTGGGTGTTTTATTCTTTAAAAAATCAAAGGGATTTTGGTACAAGGAAGTCAAAAAGAATAGACAGGAAATGTTACTAAATTACTTAATGTAATTTAAAATTTATATTCTAAAAATTAAAAATACAAGGTGTCCAAAGAACACATTACAAATATAAACTTTGCTACTAAAGTTACAAGTTTGGGGAAATTAAGAAACTCCAGTGTTACCCTATGATTTCCTCTTCTATTATTGATTAATATTTCACAAACTGTGTTTTTGATACGTTTTTCCATCCCCTGAAACAAATGTTGCATAATGACAGTTATTCAGCCTTGTATTTTCTCTTAATTTTTTTGTTTTACAACCTATACTTTATTTGCTACTCATGATTCAAGCTTTTTTCTTAAGACAGGCCCATTTTCCTCTTGGTCTTTTCAAGTGTACTTAACCATCATAGTTTGTGAGAGTGAATAATTCTGGGAATTATGTTCTAATGTCTGCCAGGTGAGTTTTGAGGCTATTGACATTTTAGTAACTGAGAAGATAAACACAAAGGTATTAACAGTAAAGCCTTTGACTAATACTGACTATTCAGTATCAAAAAATCATGGTTAGTGAAGTTTAGGACTAACTTTTGTTTAAATTACTTTTTCTGACTTAGTGAGTTGCTTTGTCCATCAGAATCAGGGATAGAGTCCAATTTTCCCAGAAGAATTAATTTGCCTTGATTGAGGCCTAACTTATTGCTTTTCCTTTACCATTTGTCTAATTCACTAATTACCAGATTCTAATTATTCATTTTCTGAAGAAGGGATCCTACAGAAAACAATCGTATTTCCTTGAATGACCTTAAACCATATCAGAGTAAATCTACTCAACACGCTATATTATGCAAGGACCTTGTGGAAGAAATCACTAGTAATCAAGGCAAGACTGCCTTCTCAATTAAAAATAATGAGAGTGTCTCAGGCATTCTCAAGCCTGACATTTCCTAAAATCTGATTTTGCAAAAAGTTGATTTTGCAACCAAAACAAAGTTCTTGTAAGATTTCTGTCTGTCATGTCCTATGTATGATCATATATCAACTCTTCATCAGCACAGTTAGAATTATTAAAATTATTGCAGAGGCAGTTTTTCAAACTCAGGGAATTACTGCAAACCTCTTATGCCATCACTAGAAAATAAGGAGATATTTACAGTTCTGATACCGGAGGAATGGTGGTGAGACTTGACTATTGAAACCTTTATACATGACAGCAGAATATTGTCTTGTCAACAAGAGTGTCAGCTTTCTTAAGGCATAAGCCATTTTGTTTCGCTGTGCCTCTGATACTCCTCAAGGCTCTTGCTGATTTTGGCCTCCTGTTCCCATTCTCCTCATCTAAACATTTTAAATCTCCTTTCCATCATAAGAGGTGTTTTCTCTTGTGTTATTTCCACCTACTGCCTTTTTTTTTACGTATATTTTCACACTCATCACTCCTTGTCTCTAAATCCTATTCCAATTTTTCCACTCCAACTTTTCAACCACTCTCCACCTCAGGTTTATATCCACAATCAGGATCCACTTCTCTATTCCTTTGGACATTCTTCCCTCCACCTCAGTTGCCAGTTTCATCTTCCTTTCTTACTGCTTCAATCTAAAATACCTATCCCTATCTACCCTCTTCAAGTCCTACTCATGTCCCTTTGAATTTTAATCAGTCAGGATCCTCCTAAAGCAAACAGCCCTAAAGGCTGAGTACAGTGTAAGGGAAAGGGTGTCCTTGTTCTTACTTACATGGATTGTTTCTGCTCCTGCCTGCAGCAGCCCACAGCAGCAACTGCACTGAAAAACCTGCTAAAATGTCAAGAATGGAAAATATTCAGGTAAATGAGTCTATGAGATATAAAGTTGTAAAGCTGGTAAAATTGTACTGAGTGAGAGCAAACTGTCTTTTTCTGGGGTACCTATATGACCAGATTTCTAGAAGACAAAAGGCTACTGCTTGACAATACCATCTCTTCACTCTTGCATCTTCTAGCCAGGTCCTTTCATTAATTAATGGTGGAGATGGAGTTTTCCAAAGAAAAACATTAGTTAACCTTTAGTTAGGAATTGATAGATGTGAGAGTATGAGGCCTGATTCTCTTCTGAGATAGAGCTGTGGACTTGCTTATAGAGAAAAAATGCAATATGTACTCAGTTTTAACAAGACCAATTAAACTGAAATATATTGATTTAAAGTTGATGATCAAACCTTTTTTCACACATGAAGGATTACAGTTGAAAAGTCTATAATTTTGAAATCTTGGGAAATATTTCAACTTAATTCCAATTTAACAGGATTTCAGTTTAGTAATTCACTGTGGGATTTAGTGTATTGGCAGTGGAGAAAGGTTTGGGGGGTTTTTGTTTGTTTGGGTTTTTTTGGTTGTGGATTTTTTTTCTTTTTTTTTTTTCTTCCTCCCCCCCAATTGTTTTTAGTTTGTTTTTTTTATTATTTTTTAGTCCAGTCTGCATATCCATTGCATCTTCATATTTTTCTAAGGTAATTGAAGAGTTGCCCTTTATAGTTGATAGAGAGAAATGAGCTCTTTGTGGCTGCAATTAATCTGATATACACTGGATTTATACTTTTAGATGAGAGATATTGTGTTTGTTTTCCTCTGTGCTGTACAGAAGAAGTTTAGTCTGTTTCTTTCCAAGATCCATAACTTTTGTAGTTTTTAACAAAGTCTCTTATTCATGTCTGTGTGCATTTTCCACAATCCATTCTGTGTGACTGAGCCAAAGTCATATGTGTACGTAACTGCGAAAACTGAATTCTAGTTTCAAATGCACTAGGTTTATTTTTGGAATCTCCTCTATGTTCTTAAAGCTGATAAATTGCAAAAACAGCTTGTGATTTTGGCCAGGAAGTTTGTAACCTCTTTTCTTGGATAAAGCCAGAGGAATAGAGAGCACTTCCATAGCTGTGAGGCGGAAGCACGATGTCCTCGCTAAGGGGAAATGCTTTACTCTACTTTTAGATAAAGCTGTTTTGAAAGAATGGAGCCTTTTCCTCTTACCAACCCTTTAATAGTGTGGAAATAGTCCCTGAGCATGTGGTAAATCCTTTGTAGCTTTTGCTTTTCCATAAACACCTGAGTATGCAAGACACAGTGTGGCCTTAAGTAGATCTCACTGGGAATATACTGAGGTAAAAATGTACAGTATTTGAGTTTGTAAAAGAATTTGCAATCTGAAGCCATAAAATTTCCACTTTTAACCATCTCTCTTTGAATCACTGCTTTAGCATTACTTTTGCCTGCTTAAAAACTTTTGAAACAAACATGCAGGCAAAAAGGGTGAAGTATTATTTGTCCCTTAGTGAATCCTCAAAGGAAATCAAACAAAGGAATAAAGTTCTGTAGCAGATGAAAAATTCCCCTGCCTTTTATTTTCTCTCTGTATCTGGTTGATACTTGAGATCTCTTATGCATTCACAACAACATTTCTCAATTTAGCGAGCATGCCATGGCAATTGATTTAGACAATGCAATAGCTGTGACAGCAATTGGGAGACGCTCCAAATTTAAAAAGTAACAGGACACGCAAAATTGAAACCTACTGACTGTTTTTGTGATAATTGAATTTCATTGAGTTTTAGCAGTGAGAATTGAGCAATAAAAGAGCTGTTTCCAGCCACAATTCCAGGAAATGTCTTGGGCAGCACGTATCAAAAAAATATGTTGAACATTTACACGTAGAAATCATCTGAATTACTGATTCAGCCCAACAAGCTTCTTTCCTTCTTATCTGCAAAAATAATATCAAAATAAAATAGGCAAGCCTTTGAGATAAAGAATTAAAGATAAAAAGGGTTGAATAATAGATAGCTCCAGGATGGCATATTTGCTGTGTGGGCAATTTAAATATGTTCCATCATGAACAGTTGCAAATGAGTTGCATTTTTTTCAGAACAGTTACTGAGGAAAACTCTTTTCCTGGTGCTTAAAAACTTAATTTTTCACAACAGAAAATATGCATTGGCTTTTTATTATGTCTGAACTCATTTCTCTTGGAGTGATTGTGTTTCTAGGGGTCAACTTTGAGGTCTTGCTTTCAATAGGAGCAGTAGTTCTCTCTGTTTGTAATACAACTCCAATTCGGTCAGCACTGCTTTGAGAAGAACAGCCCCTTTACACCTTCAGAAACAGCAGGTTAAGGAGTTGCACAGAATCTTTAGTTCTTCATAGGAAACAACAGAGCTTCTTAACACACTGTCCAACTGATCTTCATTCTGCAAGTCAAGTTCAGGCAAGTTTAATCTAGACTGGATACAAACAGATCTCTGTGACTGCTCCTTTGATTACAAGAAATGTTCTCTCCCTCTTCTCAGAAGTTCCAGCCTTAAACAACTTCTCCTTCTATGTAAAGCAGTTCTTCAGAACTGATTTTTTTGCCTTTTTGTTATTGATTTCCTGAGTTCAGAAGCTTAAAAATGAGTGATTAATGAGCATGTGATCCAGAGCCTGAACAAAAACACAAATAAAATAATGTTTGCCTCATCAGATGTCTGACCTATTTTACAATAAGAATTTTGTATGACTGGTTAAACTGCAGGTAAGTGTTGTCTCAGAGCCTAGCCTTACAGTAAGGATGCATGTACAGCACTTTGAGAACAACTATTGCACATCTGTGTTTTATACTGACACTCAGTCCACAAGTTTCAGCAAGTTTTACAAGGGTCAGGACTACATTTGACTGTAAACTCAAATATCTAAGAGAATGATGCCAAAGGCAAGCAGCAAATAACTTTTTTTTTTAATATACATGACTGCTACTTGAGACATGTTGTATGACAGATTTATATGGTACTCAGAATGAAATAAAATTTAGCTCAGATACTTTTTATCATTTTTAACAAACAATGGTTGCATTGAAAGGCTTAAAAAGAATAAGGTTAACTAAGAGGTGTTTTTTTTCCTGAATAATTGCTGACTAACCTGTTTTAAGGTTTTTATTTAAGGTATTCATAGATTCTACTTTGTTACCTTGAAGACATGGGAAGAACTGATGGGAATTTAAATATAATTCATGGTAACGGATTTGGGGTAAAACTTAATCAAGTCAGTGCATTACTCTGCATAAAAAAATAACCTTTTGTCCATAAGATAAGCTAGTTATGCATTGCACAGATGGAATTGTAAACAAACAAACAAACAAAAGAAATGCCTTCATTACTCATTCACGCAAAGAGAATGTGGCAATTTGTGGGTGAACATACAGTTGAACGTGTAAATCCAATAAGAGCACAGAATAACAACAATGGCAGCATGGGGAACCATAAATCAGTGCTGATTGGCATTTACCATTAATTTGCATTCAGGGTGTGATGCAGCTGATGAGGCACTGGGAAATAGTGTATGTTTGTGAGACAGCGCTCAGAATTGCTCTGCCACCATGCCAGAGACCTGGTAAATTGAGGAAGTTTGACAATTGCCAGCTTTTTGCTCAAATGCAGAATCTGACTTTGAGGGATCAGCTTTCCTCTGTCACAGTGAAAAATAGAGATCCACAGTGATACATTTAAAAAAACCACAGAGAATGTAAACGTAAGCCAGCTGGGAGAAAGAAGAAAACAGATAGTTTCTATGATGTAAAAGCTGAACTAGGGTATAAATGCAAATACATTTCTGTCATGATAGCTTCAGAGGACACATTTAAATTGTAATAGAAATGTAAGAAACTTGAAGGCACTGAATTACTTCTAAATTCTGCACAGAAAGCAAACTTTAGTCAGCTCCCACATTTTTCATTCTCTCTTTTCAGAATAGGTTAATGTAGAAAAAAATCAATAGGCTATTAAAATATTTCAGAGATGTATTTCAAACCAGTTCTATAGACATATTCTTATCTACTGGCAATGCACATGTCTGTCAAGCAATGACAAGACTCTTCTGGAGGAGAACGTTTTTAATATTAGAATAAATACTAGAATGTACTACTCTGCAAATGTCAAGAATACAAGTAAAAACCTGCAGGGAAGGTTCTTTTGTTCTTTTTTTTTTTTTTTTGCTGAGTCTGTCCCTCTTTTGGCTTGCTCAGAGCACAGGTGCACAGTGCAGGAAGGCTTCCTTGCATGCTGAAGAGAAGCAGGCTACTGCACTGTGGACTTGCCATGGTGCCTCAGGGTACTCACTGAGGTACCAAAGACTTTAACAGACTGAGCCTGCAACCCAAAGCAGCTGTGTGTGCTGATCCTTTTCACTGTAATAAAACATAGAGTAATGCACTTTTGCCAGCTGCACTTGTGGTTTTGTTTACTGCAGCTACTCAGCAGCTTTGTAATTCTGAAGGAAATGTCCGTTTCCTTGTAAAGTGCATCTCATTACCAATTATTTCATTTTAAGGGTCCAGAGCACATTACAGGGTGTGGTATAAAAGAGAAGTACTGATGGTGTACTTAGACATTTTGCTATCTAGATAGTATATTTGTAGAAAGAAACTGGTTTGTTGCTGAATATCAGCATGTACAAGATGAATGCCAGAAGGGGGTCAGGACTAGGAATCAACTTTACCAGTGACTCAGTGTGTAGCCCTGCTCACATTACTCTGGGGTTAGATTCTGGTCCCAGTCACATCTTTTAATACTGTAAACCAAGAAGACATGCCCCTCAATGTTAAAAGCTATTCCTTGGAAAATCTCCATCCAGCTCCATTTTCAACCTGCAGACCTTTGAATTGTAGAGATACTTCTCTTTTTAAATTACTCTTCACACATAAAAATCCAGTATTTTCAAATCACCTCATCTTTATTGTGACTCAACAGCAAGGAAAAACTTCAACTGAAAGTTCACCTGAGATGCAGAAACTGAGTTATTTCACTTAAGGCCTTTGAGTAACTCCATCTAGGTACAGCTCTGGGAAGAGGCTTCATGCTAGAAGTTAATCCTCTTTTTAAGGGATGGCCTGAAGGGATTTTTTTTTTTTTTGATTAAGTAAAAAGCAATTGGGTAAAAAGCTTGGATTGTTCTTGGAGCAGGAAGCAGGGTAGTCAGATCATGTCTCATCTTTGGTCCTGTAATTCTCTGACTGACCAGTAAGAGCTGACAAATACCCCAGTCAAGAAGCCATTCTTCCTTGTGGTACACCTTTCTTTGGAGTGGTGACAATTGTATACTCGTATACCTATCCTCTGGCAGGTAGGGATTTTTTGCCTAAGCTCAGTATGTTGTAATGCAAAACGCAATGTTGTAATGCAATGTCGCACCTATATCCTTTTGTGTATCTAATACTACTAAGATATTTTTCCACACCAAGGCAGTAAAACCAGAAGTTTGTGCTTGTTCCAGGCCCAGAGCAAACATGTCAATTGTTTTGCTAAATAAGAAGACCTATATTATCTAGCAATGGCATGATGGTTTGGTTGAATGACTCACTGTGTCATTACTGTCTGAAGATTCCTTTGCACTAAATTTAGATCATGCAGTTCATGGTCAACCCTGGGAGTAAAGATTAGAATCCACTCATATGAACTTTTTAATCTATCTTGTTTCTGTGCATCATCAGTCTTTGTTGGAGAGCTGTTTGCAGATGGTTGTACTTGCAAGGCAGAAGGAGCAAGACTTGAGGATAATGTTGTCTAATTTCCCAGCTTCTTCTTTAAACCTTGATTTAGCATTTCAGCAGAACAGATTTGAACCAACTGAAACTAAATAAACAATATTCCCAGATTAGCAGCACAAAAATAAGTGCTATGGATCTGTTTACTTTTTTTGAAGTAAAAGCTTTCTATGATGATGCCTAATTTTTGTGTCTAAAGCACGATTTTTGCTGTTGTTCTTCCTGACTTCAGTCTCTGAAAACACGCCATAACAATTATCCAAACATCAGACTTTACTCGGCACGTGCACTTACATTCTCTTAAGTGATGTGGGGATAGACACTTGCTATTAACAATACGTGAGATACTGAAATGATGCATCTTCAATCACTCCTGAGTAAACTATAAAAAAGATAGAATGTTCAACAATGTTTTAGTGAAGTGCACTGGAAGGGCATCCGTGTAGGAGTGAACATAGATGGACTTGTAATGTTGGATTTAGCTGCTCAAACTTAGGCTCTTTGTATGGCTTTATTTCTGTTCCATGAATTCTTAAAATGCATACTCATCTTCTGCTGAAATCCTGAAAACATAGACTAAAGATGTGTGTTATAATGAACTAATGCATGAAAGGCATTTTGTGTTAAGCAAATAATTTGTTTAAAAAACACTTCAGCAGTAAACTGTGTAATATTGATAGGCAACACTGGGGGTTTCTAGCTGCCAATAGAACTGCATTCATCAGCAATGGCCGAACACAGTGAAGTAAAGGTCTCTGAAAATAATTATTAGTGCAGCAAACCAAAAAACCAGTTAAGTGCAAGAAAACAGTTGCAGTAATTTGCAGTTTATAAACTGTTTCGCTGACTTCATTTGGGCTACTTGATATTTACCAGGCTGAGTAAATCACAAGTGCAAACATTTTCTAAAGTGCCCTGGGATTGTGGCTGTGCTGGTGACCATCATACTTCCTTATGATTATTTTCAGAGATGCTGCTGGGAGCATATATCCGGCAGTGAAGCAGGCATCCCTGGAAACCAGCTTCATACAGGCTTTATGGTCATGGACAAGCTTATAAATTATCAGTTCTCAATCCTATAATCTTTGATCATATCCATGTTGATCACTGTTTTTTAATGGTTGTACATGGGTGTTCATTAAATACCTGAATCTCTTTCAAATTTACTGGGGTTTAAATAACATTAATTAATTCATTTTTTTCTTTAATATAACTCAGTCACTAATACAAATTATGGCAATACAGCCAAAGAAAACAGCTTTTTGAAGAAGTTTTAGTTAATATGTTTTCTTCAGTTGGTTTATACGTTGTCTCCATGTACTGATCACCTTGTTTGTACAAAGAGAGGTAAACCTACAGGAATTGAACATTTATTTTTATAATAAATGGTTTAAAATGTCTCTTTTTTCCCCTCCTGATCTGTTGCACCCTAAAGAGGTCCATTACTCACTGTTCTATGACTCATTTTCTGCCAGAGTATAATTTATATTTGTGCATGCCACCATTTGCTCTGTAAATATACATATTACACTAGTCTATTAGGAATTTGGCAGAGGCAAATTGGCTGAGAATTAGGATCAACATGCTATTTTTGGTCAATTTATTTTCTGGCAACAAAATATTCGATAAACAGAAAGTTGCACTGTAATTTCATTTGTTCTTTTCCTCTCTATATGTTCTCCATTCCAGGCCACAGTCTGAGATGTTTTTCAGCTACTCAATTTTACTTGGATTGATATCTTAATTTGGTGAATTAAAATAATCAGCAAGGTAATAGAAACCCAATCCTTTTATTCGGGGTTAGCCAAACCAGATTATTACAATATTTCTGACTAAATGTCTATTAAACCAGGATTTTTTTTTAAGAATTATTAAACTACACTCTTTTTCTTGGGAAAGAGTTCAAAAATATCAGTATTTCACTGTGCTAATTTCACACAATATTGATTGTATAACACATTTGTGGTCAAGGTATCTTACGAAAAAGTAATTTTGAAGTGTGACTTTCCTGATGAAACAGACTTTGGCCATTGGAATTCTGCTTGAGATTATTAGAAAATTGTTGGCAGATCTTAAGCTCAGGCACATTGTTAGATTTTCTCATTCTAATAGTTAATTTTGTTGCTCTGCAAGTGAACATGATAATTAAACAAGAATGTTAACAGACAAACATTATTTTTCCAAGATATTGTTGGACTGCTTTTTAAGAGATCAGAATAGTACAAACTGTGATTGAGCACTGACTGTAATATTAGCTACTCAATAAACATTTCAGAAAACTTTTGACTATTGCTAACAGCTGTTCTTTGTGTGCACAATACAGGTGGATCATCTCCAAATGAGTACTGACATCTCCAAAAAAATATGTTATCAATATAGAACACTGAAGTTTTATATTGATAATCACAGTCTACAGTATATAACTTCTATTAAACCACCTAATAGTCTAGTTTCAAAACCTGTATTTTTATTATGAATTGAAAATACTATGAACATATTGTGTGATATTCAGATCTATTCTAACTCTTTTTTCTTTTCTCTTTCAGTTTCAAACCAAGAGTAATGCCACAACTGTTAAGAAGTCAATAAGTCTGGAGTCACAACTGCAACTGAGAATCATTGCTAAAGTTGGATCTTCTGATGCTTAACTTAATTCTCTCTCAACAAGTTAGTCGCCCAAAGCAAATATAACAACAACTGCAAACAAACATAGAATCCAAAGAACTTGTATTTTCTAAATATTCTTTTTAGTTAAAGCCATTTTCTATTCTTTTTTTTTTTTTTTTTGCAGAAACCCTCTACCATTCCTTCTATTCTCAGAATACTGGTTTTAGAAACACTAAAAGAGCTGCTCTGACATGCGCACCCCTAATTAAAACTGTACTACAGGCATTGGAGTAGAGAATTCCACCTACAGGCAGCAGACGCAGAATTCTGAATGAAGACAAGAACTGTTCTTGTCCAATTATGTCACAGATTTTCATTCTTACTGTTTAGTTATGAGAGCAGTAAGTCACATCTACACCATACAGTACTGTGTGGAGCAAGCTTATTGTATAAACCACTTGGTAGTGGTTCTAGTACTTACATTTTAATGTTGTTACCAGATGTAATGATGTAGCAAACCAACACTGGCAAGACAAAGGATAAAAATTTCTTTGATGTCTAACTATATTTTGGTTTTAATTCTGAGGACATCGGTGGAATTCAATACCAGAAAGACATTAGACACATCCTAAAATAAAGTCCAACACAGGCAAACTGAATCCTCTGATGGATTTTTCACTATGAAAAGACTAGATAACTATTTTGGAGAAAACATCTACAATGAGATTTGTCCACTGCAAGCCAGATATCAGAAAGATAGGTATTTTACCTACACACCTTAGGGTCACTTTTAAAGCCAGGGTTCAGTTTTAGTTTTTGACAATTAATAAAATTTCATAACCTCTTCACTAGCAAAACACAGCTCATCAAAAAGCCCAAGAGTGAATTAAGCTAACAGTAAGAATGAAACCAAAAGGTACAAAAACGAAGGTAAAAGTCACACTGAAGTAACTGAAAAAAATTGTTATCCAACAAAAGTGTTATAGTTCTACACCTTTCTTGCTTTTTCCTAGGGAATTTTTTCCATACCAAAAGCTTCTTGCTAGCAAGCTAAGACGTTATTGCTATGCGAGGCCAGGGTTTAACGACTGCTTCATTGTAATGTTAAATAACCTCAGCACACCAGTTAAACTGGTAAGGGAGTTTGGAGGTTTTTCAGCTCTTAGTATGAGGCCAAATCACAGTAGGAAAGAGAATGATGATAGGAAAAAAAAAATCTAGAGATAGAAACTACCTAAAATGAATGATTTTTCAAGATTGTTCTAAGAAAAAATAGTCATATAGCTAAGCTTATTTAATCAAGGATCTGATACAAAAGTAACCAATGCTGGAGAATTAAAGACGGTTGCTGCAGAGTATCATATGACACAACTCAAATGGCAGTCTGCAAAAATGGGAAATGGCAATGACTTCCAAAAAAAAACCTCTAAAGGATTATGCTTTCCAGCAGGAGTTTGCAGGCACCAGTACTAGATGAACTGCTTGTGTAAGGACCGACAATATCAATTACAGTTAAGCAGAATTCTTTGGAGGAGTAATGGGCAACACTGTCTTGCATGAGTATATCCTCATGAAAAACGAATAGGACAGATACTAATTTTGAGTTGAATATGTGCGTACAAGCCAATGAGTTTTCAGAAGCAATGGTGATAGCATGGTTTTAAGAAAAACACATTTGGAAGAAAATAAATCATTGAAGCTCTGTGGTCAGAAAAAAGTTATCCTCACTAACACAGAATATGATCTGAATTGGATATTACATATTTCACATAATTTAAAAAAAATTTGGAGTCAATATTCTGATAAAGGGAAATAGGCTGTAGCTTTTACAGCATGAGCATGAAAAATGTTGTGCCTATAATATATGGAATTTCCATTGAAGCTAGAAGTAAGTATACACTGTTTGGGTTTAAAATCACCAAATGGTCTTGAAAAGAAGATGTATGTGGAAGAACAGAGGGCAATGACAAAAAATGGTATCTCATAGAGATAGGGAAACTCTCAACAGTTTATGCTAAAGAGTAAATATACCAAGATGATCCCCCCGGCCATGACCCGAGGAGAGTATCCTGCTTAAGTCAAAGACTGTAAGAAGATCTTTGTAGGTTAATTACTTCAGTGTATAGAGCATACATGAAAAAAAACTACAATAAATTTTGTATTATTGGTGAGTATACAGGTCAGAAAATAAAATAATAAAAAAAGAGATTTCTGCACATGCTTAAAAACCAGAATAACTGTAAAAAAACACCCAAACCTTATATGGTTATATCCTCAAGAGAAAAAATTAACAAGGTAAAATATTATTTTATCCCTGAGGGACTGACACCTTTAAAAAGACATGGCATATATTTGTGCATGTGAAATGTTTATTGTGGCAGATCCCAAGAGTGGTCATCTGGTTAATATTTGTGATGTAATTGCTAAGATTCAGTTCAGCTAACTTTAGCCATCAAATTTTGTCCAAAATGCCTTTATTTTGTGCTTTATGAGCTCTTGAATAGTTCTTTCATCTTCATTTATTGCAATGTCTACAAACTTGATTCAGCTGCCTTAACATGGGCATCTGGTACCATTTGAGATATTCTAGAATACAGAATGTAGTTTTACAGGGCAATACCACAGGACTTACAGGACTGTTATACCTTTCTAGAGAGGCAGCTGGAGGTAAGGCAGCACCCAAATGATACTAGACAGTCATGTAGTATGCAGGCAACTGGATCAAGGCCTAAATCTGCATTATCTGTAAAAGGAGATATATATATATATATATATATATATATATATATATATAATATACATACATATATATATATATAAATTATCTGTAAAACTGGCTCGCATTTAGGCTTCTACTTGTAGACACGTACACTAACATGTTTTAATGTGAAAGTAAATTCCACTTGAGTTGTCTGCAACACTGTCACCTAGATCTCTGCTAGGTATCCAGGTTTCCATTGTGAATAATGGAGATATAGCCAACATAGTCAGAGCCTGATTCCTTCAGCTGAACAAATATCTAGTACGCTTTCAGATGTCCTACTATATCCAAGATCATTGCATAGACCTGCAAGATATGACTCAGAATAAACACGAGACCTACATCTTTCTGAAACAGGAGCTGAAAGCCAGATAGGATATTCCACAGTGCAAAAAATAGCACAAGGTGGCTGCCCTCAGGCAGATGAAAATTGAAATTTGTAAATTTAATACAAATTACTCTTTCAGATTTCTCAAGAGAAGGGTACCAAATTTCAGACTTAGATGACAAATGGATTAATCTGATTTGAAAGTCCTGTCTTATTTAACAGAATTCAGTATAATATCCAGAGCTGCTTCTGAGGATAAAACCCTGAAGGAAATATGTAGAAGTACTCTCTGATATTGGAAAAACATTTCCACCATCAATTATCAATTTGCAGAGGATCTCTTAGTAACATAAGAGATGTAATTTGAAGTCACTACAGAAAAGCTGTTACTGGGGATGTGTGTGATTAGGTAGAAACCAAGAAACCTAAGGGAAAGGTCAGAAGCATTTTGAACTAACATAACAGGAGCAGAGACACTGACAAAATGTAGTTCTAAACTGAGGCCAAATCAAAGAAACGCATCAATATTGCTGGCACACTCACAAAGGTAAAACAAGCCCTTTCACTCTGAAAATCAAAGTTAAACATACCTTTGTCTACTACACAAATATTTTTACTGAACATTTTTGTACTATAGCAAAATGGCCTTTCAACTGGAATATATTTTAGCTTTCAGTCAAAATCTTTTATTGTAAATTGCTACTACTAAATTTTATTGTAAAATTTTCATTTCAAGAGGCCCTTGAGTTATGCAGATATCAGAATTCTGGTATTAAATTATATATCTGTGATATCTGATATGGCTGAATGGTTGGGAGTAGCAGTTGATATTCCGGAGTTCAGAGAGACCTTAGCAGGCTGGAGAGCAGCTTGACAAAAGTCTCATGAAATTCAACAAATGCAACAAAGTCCTGCACTTGAAATTAAATTAGGCATGCAACAGTACTGACTGTGGGCTGACTGGCTGGAGGGACGGCTCTCCAGAAAAGAACCTGGTGACCCTGGGGGACAAGTGGAACTGGAATCAGCACACATCCTGGTGGGGAAGAAGCTTAATCATATACTGGGCTGCCTTGTTAAAGTTATAGCTAGAAAGCCAAGGGAAACAAACTAGAGAGAGTCTAGAGGAAAAACATTAAAATGCTTAAGAGGCTGGACATGAGACATATAAAGAAAGCCTGAAGGACAGGCTGCACAAGGAGGTTATAGACTCTCCCTCTCTGGAGACATTCAAAATCCACTTGGACACATTTCTGCGTCACCTGCTCTAGGTAGGGGGGCTGAATTTGTTTAGCCTGGAGACAAGAGAGAGAGAGAAGGATCTAATTGCAGCCTTCCACTGCCTAAAGAGGGTGATAGAGAAGAGGAAGCCAAATTCCAAATAGTCCAAATTCTACCAACATCCAAAATGTTCCTCTGTCCTAAAACAATATTGGATTTTTCTCTGCTCTGTATTTGTTCATTTCTTCTCGCTACAAGTTTTTCTGTCGTATTTAGAATCACAAAATGGGTAAGATTGGAAAGAACCACAATGGGTTATCTGGTCCAACCTCTCTGCTAAAGCAGGGGCATCCTAGAGTACATGGCACAAGATTGTATCCAGACAGTTCTTGAAAACCTTCAGTGAGGGAAACTCCCCAACCTCTCTAGACAACCTGTTCCAGCGCAGTCACCCACACAGCAAAGAGGTTCTTCCTTTTGTTCAGTTGGAACTTTCTGTTCACCAGTTTCTGCCCATTGCTTCTTGACCTATTGCTTGGCACCACCAAGAAGAGCCTGGCTCCATCCACTTTGACACCCTCTCTTCAGATACTTATAGACATTCTCATTGTTTCTTTTCGAGGCTGAACAGGTCCAGCTGCCTCAGTCTGTCCTTGTAAGAGAAATGCTTTAGTCCCTCAAACATACAATACATTTACATGATACATTAATTAGCATGAAATTAAACTGTGGGGGGGGGGAGGGTAGCAGGGAAGAACAGGAGAAAAGATGACCTGAATTTATGGCTGGAAGGCTAAGGTATTCTTCTGCCTGTTAGAAACATTTATCCAATATTTTAAAAAAGGCTCATGGGAAAAGGGATTGGAGCTGTTGAATAGTCATATCTGCCTTTCTGCACTCTCTGCCACATGAATCATAATTTCATTGCTGCAAAATACCTCAGCTCCAATAGGAAAAGCCTCTCTTTACCTTTAATGCCACCTGCACTTTCCAACATCTGTCACAGATGAATTCTCAGTGCCCAGGGCAGCATTATGGAACAACTGGTTTGAATTTCTTCAGGCTGAAGAATCAATTAAACGTAGGTTCTTCCACTCTTGAGTGACTAATATAGCAGTTGACTAATATAGGAAGCAGAGTTACTGTGATCTTTTTAAAGTCTGCTTGCTAAAGGAGCTTAGCATGTTAGAGAAAATCTATAGATCAGACCTAAAAGAACATGTAGTTTCTGACTCCAGTTAATATTATGCATTCAAGACACTTGGCAGGGATGTACTAATCCAGGCAAGGGATGACTTCAAAGCCAAGTGGAGACATGGAGTTTTGGGTTAAACAAAGATCAGGCAGCAGCTGGCTGGTTATTTCTGGATATAAGCACCTCAGTTCCATTTCAGTCCTGTACTTTTTAAAGTATCTAGTTATAAAGTGACATTTTCCACACCAGAAGTGATGTATAAAAAGCACATCTTTTTTGTCAGAAATATATAATGATTCCTAAGAAAATATGATGTGCTTTATAATAGTGTGTAGATCCCTGCCTTCTGATGGATTATGAAAAGAATAACTTGTCTGGTTACCTTGTACTCTGAACTAGTTATCAAAGATCTATGAGAACAAAAAGACTTTTGGTTATTCTTATCTGCATGCTCCCAGTTGGAGTCACTGCTAATGTAACATCAGTGGTGTTTGTGTCCACTGTTTCTTGAACCATTCACTGAGCTCACTTTTCTTTTTGGTAGTAGATAAGTGCACTTATCTTGCATAAAACTTATATTTCATTCGGGTATCTCTTTTTTGCCATGTTGAGTTAAGCTATAAAGATAGAATTGATCTAAACTAATACCAGGGACATAGTTGAGTTAGGATTTTTGTTGTTCTGGGCTTTCTCAGTAGCTGGTGGAGAGAAAAGCTATTCCAGTGAACTACTGTAACTACATTAAAATCAGGTGGATGGGATCTCAGCCAAATCTTCTGGAACTATATCAGGACCAACGTTATACAATCCAGTGTGCTGTACAACTTTACAGTGCCACTTGCATTCTGTTCTGTTCAGGACTCAGATGCAAATAGTTGGAAGAAGATTTGCTTCATGTGGCACCAGAGTAACCATCATTATGTGATATGTGTCTCTTCTCAAAGCCAAGATTGATTCCAAACGTCTTTTGCAGATACTTTGCAATGTACTCTTCCCCACACATGGTTTATCATGATGAAATCCATTGATATACAGCCTACACAAATCCTAAAATTATTTCTTAATACCAAATCCTAATTAATATGATTCTATAAATATAGAAAGAGCAAGTAAAGTGGGTTGATAATAAATATGAAACAGGAATAACAGGGTATTTTTTTATAACAGAACAAGAAGGATTATCTTTATACAGAACCATTATTCAAATTAATATTTATTTTTTCCTATTTGTAGTGGAAATGAAACTCTACCTTTTTTTGGTTTTTTTTTTCTCATGTGCCAAAGCATGATGTCAGAGAGGAAAAAGGAGACACGGGGGCCAAGTTTAGAGTGTATTCATCTTTTGTGCTTACATTATGGCCTATTCCCAGAATTTTCCTCAGATGTCTTCAAATTTTTTATAGTTATTTTGTAGTCTATCAGTAATTCTCTCATGTGAGGGTGCCTCTGTTAACCCTGCAGTCTATTCTCATTCTGTGAACCTTGTCTTGCCCTTCCAATGCTTTGGTGAGGTAACTTTTGCTCTCAGTTATTAACCTCAGAAATTCTTTCCTTGATAACAACATGAAGTCCCACTGTGATTTGTGTGGTGTGTGTCTGTTGTACTGGATACCCAGGGGTTTTTTCCATTTTTTATTTATTTTTTTAAATTATACAGATTTTCTGGTAGACATTCATCTAGTCTTTAAAGAATGTCAATCAGATAGAAACAGCAGTTTTTCCACAGGGCTAACTGTCCCTTCAATTGGACCCACTGGACAAAAACCAGAAGCACAAACAACAAGCCTGAAATTATTTGGACTCAGTAGGTGAAGTCAGTTGAGTACATAGCTCACAGACATGTACCATAGCTGTTTTAGTGACAAGGTTTAGTAGGAGAACATGAGACTGGAAAGACTTTATTGGCATCTATTCTTTCAGGGATGCACAAGAAAATTCTGGACCGTCTTTGCTTTACAAATTAGCAGATTCTTTTCTTTTTCCAGAGGTCTTTTCTGAAGACTGTAGGACTGAGGGCAGAGTTCAGAGAAGTTTTCTGAGCTCATAGCAAATTTACATCTTATTACCCCCACCCATTTCAGACGTTACCCCACTGTTCTTTAGAACAGACCACTGCCTGAATGATGTGCACAGAAGAATTTAATTTTTACTGCATCATCTCATAAGAAGCTCTGTTAAATAATTAATTTTCATCATATAGATAAAATCAACATACATTCAGGTGAGACTGCACTAGGTCTATGACATATTTCATAAGATTCCTCATCTCTGGATGAATCTGACTTTGTCCCTTTCCTCATAGAGATAAACCTCTTTTTCTGAGAAATGAGCTAACAATTTTCTTCATGCATACCTATAAAATTCCTTTTTTTTTTTCTCTGTGGAAGAGAATACATTACATAAGTGTAACATTGCTTGTTCCTCTTTTTTGTTTTTCAAATCAACAGTTCCTCAGTGATTGTTCTAGATGCAGAAATGAAGACACTAGCATTCACAGGAAGCAATTTCTTAACTTCACATATTTACAAAATTCTATTCCATCCAATTTATTCTTGACTGGTAGGTCTGCAAGGACTGAAAATTGACTACCTATAAATAAATCTGATATTTTAAAACATCTTTTCCTTTTCATTTGGTCAATTTATTATATTATTATCAATGTTACATCTCAGATCATTCCATATTTATTTGAAATGCAAATAGAGGAAGAAATGAAAACTCCAACAAGTTTTAATAGTTTTTTTTCTCAGATAGAAATTGGTAATATACAGAATTGTAAAAATAAACAGATGGCAGAACAGCTTTTTGTATGTGATTGTTGCAATCCACCTCCCAGAGGAAACTGTGACAAAGGGCAATTAACTAATTTCACAAAAAACTTCCATCATATGATTTGCTAATGAGGTTCAAACCATATTTAAGAGAGGAAGCATGAGGAAAGTATTCTGCTTGGATTTTTTATATTTACAATACGTTACTCCTAGGTTGTGATAATATTCCCTTGTTTCTGCTGTTGGTCTTGCAGCCATGGTTGCTGTACTAGCCATCGCATGCAATGTCACACAGTAAAGAGCAAACTGCACAAAGCCAGATCAAATTATTCCACTGTGAATGATTCAAAACATTTGTGACTGGTAACAGTACCTCGTATCTGGGCCCCTTGCTGGTGAACTTCTCCAGTCTTCTGTTTTATTCTGGTAGCCATACACGTAAAACTACCAGGAGATATTTTTGAAACACCGCAGTGAACAGCGTGTTACTGACTCTCAGTTTAAACCATCTTGCACATCATACCCTAACAGCACTGTTTCCCATCTGCCTCAGTGCTTACAGGAGATCAGCTTCTGAATTGGAATTCAGCTGGCTGAAACTAAATCTGAATGAGACAGAAATGAGCTTAGAAGGAAAAGGGTAACATTTTGAAGAACCAGCCAAAGCCCTGACAGCGTCCTCAAACAAAGGGTCTGTTTTTCGATTGTCAAGGGACTTCACAGCCTCAGGGTTAGCTGACATCCTCCCAGATATGAAATCTGTCAGAAATAAATTCTTCCATCCATGATAAGCCAGCAGGCTGTTCCTATGAACATCCTCTCAGATGCTGACTTGGCAATAGCATTGTACATATTCACGGCTTCCAGGGTCCACAGTTATGGTATTCTGCACTGGCCGTGCCAATGATAGCCTTCAATGGGCAGCTGATCAAAACTTGTCACTCTGCTTGCTAAGCAAAATAAGTCAACTTTGGTACATCATTCCAGTGCTTGAATGTTATATTGGCTTTTGAGTGAATGGTGAATCAATTTCATTGTTCTAATCCTGATCTTTAAAGTCCTAGATTCAGATTACTTTGAGGATAATATCACTGTGTGAAAAGACCTGCTCTTTAGGGGTGGTGGAGCTATCTTTGGATCACTCTTCCACATCAGGAGGATGTGGAATTCTCACCCATCTTCAAGGCAGAATATAAAATTAATCCCTTCAGAATACTTTTATGGGGAAACACCATGCCCACCCCCCCTCACTCCGCCTAAACACCCAGTTGCAGGAAAGACAGGAGTGGAACTACAAGTGTATAGTATTACACTTGATTTAAGATAGTATCTCTTTAAAAAGTATTATGAAGCTGTGGATCAGTCTGAACAGTAACTTATATGGAATTCAAGTTCTGCACCTCAGTGATCCTATACCTTGGTGGAAAATATGGTATAAACAGATTAGACAACCTATGAAAGGATTTTGATCTCAATGTGAGAAGCAGTGTCCCATTGCAATTGTTTTAATGATTCAGCTTCTCAAACAGCATGTTTTGCATTTCTTGAAGTAAACAATCACTTAAATAATCCTTGATTTGCTTTTCCCAAAGGTATGTTACATTTCAGCCCACAGCCACTCAATAAAAGAACAGAGATGCATTTTCTGGACTTAATTCAATAAATAAACATAAAGCAGTGTGTTTTCTTTACTTTTCATGTTAACTTAGCAGGCTAGTAAATTAATGAACCTACTTGGAAATTGTATAGCACTTTCAGGCCTGCAACTGCAGACATAGACAGGGCAAGCATCTGTATTACAATAATTAGCACTGAATTAGTACATCCTTACAGTCATGTTAAGACTGTGTGCCTAACATTATTCTTCTATTTTAATGGCAACTTTTTTCATGAAATGAAGTAGACCTTTATATTTTAAACAAGAGAAGTAGTGAGAACACAGTGAACTGTGTGGTGCAGACCAATAAGACATCTGAAAAACAAGTTTGGAAATATAGGGACAAATCTTCAGTTGGTGCAAACTGGAGTACATTAAGTCATTACCTCTGCTGTAGCTATCAAGTAAGTAGGAGTTTTAAGCTTTAACAGAAAGCAAATAATTTCGGGCTAAGAGAAACACATACATAACCTAAACCTGGCTGACCTTAACCTTCTAAATCCCTTCTCTCTGTCTGAAGTTCAATTTGCCATCCAGCCGGCTAACTTCTCACAGACTTACAGGATTTGAGATGTACAAGAAAGAAAGAAAAAGGAAAGAACAAATGAGTTTTTCACAAGCTTCAGAAAATCATTGGTTCTGTGGGCTTCGTATGTATCAACAACCAGACAGACTCCAGTAATGTGAGAGGTTTGATTTCGTTCTTACACATGTAAGAGTATCAAGTCCTTTCAAGGTTAAGAGTTTTAAAGTGTATGAGAAAACTAAAGACCAGGGAAAACAAAGGATTTTGGTTTGTTTTTTTGAGGGATGCTAGTGACTATTAACAAAAAATCCCCTAGAGGATATTGCAGATTTATAAATGACAACTGAATTTTATATTAATAGCAGTTCCAGTTGCCACAGGAAATCATTCTCAGATTCTAGAGAGATATATTTCTCTATCCTATTCTTATGAATCAATTTTTTTCGCAAACAGCCAGATTGCTTCAATTTTAAAGCACAAATATGTGATACCCTGTGCACCCTATACATTGTTTCAGATTATAGAGGAAGATGAAAATTTCCCCATAGTTTGTCAAAGAATTTTAGAAGGCAGTAGTTGCACTCGTCCACGGAGACAGCCAATTGCCCTGGCATGAAATGACAATTAATGATGTATTCCTGGGTTACATAAAAGATGTCAAACATATGGACCATTGCTGCAGCCAAAAAACACAAGTAGCTTGCTGGAAGTATCCCATAATATACTATAATTTTCTGATATATCAGAATGTCTCTGCTAGTAAGAAAAAACTACTAAATTGCAAACACATATCGATTCTTGCTTTAGGGCACTCAATCCTGAACTGTAGAAGAGTTGTGAATGGTCATGGTTTTAACAGTGAAGATGAATAGTATTTTTCATCTGTCTTTCCCTCTGTCCAGTTATGAACCCATTTCTTAGATAGCTAGTTTTTGCCAATAGGGTATTTTAGGCTACTACCATCAGTAAGATGTGAGTGTTCATCCACACAAGGCAAGTTTACAAGCACAGAGGCTTAGTTTTAATCATTGCTAATGAAAGGAATGTCCTAGTGGGTGGGAAAACGAAGAGCATTTTAAAAGTACATGCTTTGTCTGAAGAAGGCAAGCAGAATCTTATATCTGTTATATTAATTTTATTTTACAATTTAAAAGACAGGAAAAATTCAGTTTAATATTTTCTAATGTAAAGTCATACCATAATATGTATATATGTGGTTTACAGCCTATAAATAACTGATTTGCAAATGGAATGTTCTCTTCTAAGTGAAACACCTAAGAGTCACGGTATTGCCTACTCCATAAGCGCAGATTGGAATAATATCAGCAACAACACTACTACTAAGACCACAGCCACAGTTTGCAACAGATCACAGAGACTCCGAGTGTGCCTTTGTGAAGGATGCCAGGCCTCACAGGAAAGCACCCACATCTGCTTCTGGCTGAAATCTCATGGTACAGTGTCTTGGAAGAAGGAAACCATGCCTTGGATTCTCTGTCCTCTGAGTCAGATAGCAAGACAAGAGATTTGGAAGTTTGTTGATTAACTTCTTGAGGCAGGAAAGGATCACGATTTCTCCATTCTTTTTCTATCTCTCACATGGGCAAGGTATGCAGCAATATTACAGCTGTGTAATTTAAAGAAAATCTGAAATAATGAATTTAATGGTAAGCCAGATTCAGTTTTCAACAGAAACTAAGTCTGAAGCACATCAATGATATCACAGATCAACTCTGGCAAGTCTCTGGTCTGAAAATCTAGCATCATCAGTTCTGTCAGTCCTAATGAGACTCCTTTGAAACACAAGAGTGAAAATGAAATGTAAAGGTGCTAATTTTCTCACTAACTTGATTGAATGATTTCCCCTGTCTAAGAGATTTATGTTATGAAGGCACAGCTGTTCTTCATCTCATTCACAATCTGCTAGTCGTAGTTGATTTACAGCCAAACTCAAAAGGAAGTTTTGTGAATCTGGATAAGTTGAATAAGGGTCTATGCCAATTTGTAATTTTAAGTGTTTTCAATGTGCCAGTGTTATACACTCTTAGCTTTACAGCTATTTATAGATATATCACGTGACTTTACTTAAGTGAAAACTAATCACCTCATCTCACTCTAAAGTCAGAGGTTAGAAAGATAAATCTGCAGAGGGGGATTCATACCTTGTGGCTCAGGATGACATGAACTGTTCTCTGTGTATACCTTTCTCTCCATTCTCTGCAGAAGAAAATTAGACAAAAAACTTTCAGACATCTAAAATTTGATGCAATGAACCTTCATTTGTCCACCGCTCATGAACTGAATTGAGCAGACTTGAATGTAATCCCACTATAATCACTTTCTCATTGATTTCCTTGGAGTCACTACAGTTATATAGCAAAACAGGCTTAGGTGCACAGGTGAAGCATTACAGGTGTACTGTATCTATCCTGTGCTGAGGTGCTAAAAGAAATAAGTGTAACAAAGCCCAGAAAAAAATAGTTAATGTGAAGACAGAGGCAAGAAAGCAAGAAAACAAGCAAGGAAGGAAGTGTGATAATGGAGCAATGCAAACCACACATTTTTCCAGGCTAAAAATACTTTCTTTTTCAGTTACAGAACACTTTGGTCAAGGTGTTATTTAGCAGTTCCATTTCTCCTGAAATTACAAAAATTCTTCCTGTTCTACATCCAGTGCAATCAAGTCATGGTTTATAGGAAACAAGTATTACCTGGTTTCTTTTCCTCACCCTAGCAATACAGAAGAGCGCCAATACTGACAGAATCAACCACCTGAGAATGACAGGAGGAATCATCAACTGTCCTAGAGGCAGAAACAATAGGCACCTTCAAACCCTGAAGTGATTTGAAAGATATTTCTATCAGCAGGGAGACTTTCATCATAAATTAGGAATATTATTGCAATCTTAAAAAAAAGATACTTCTTCTAAACTGTACTCTGTATATTGTATTTTCTTGAAAATCACCATTACTTTTGTTTCTACAAAGCTTGTAGACAACAAACCTGTTACAACTCAATAATTATATGAGATTTTCAATGATCCAAAGAGAAGACTGGATTTGTAATGGTACCTCTAGATTATTAACTGTCAGAAAGCCCTAGGTAAGACTGAGCTGATAGAAACTTCTGCATACAAAACAAAACACAAGATGCCTCTGCAATTTTGATATGCAGGATATACATTTACACTAGTCCAGTGTTTGGTAATAGGAAAAGATTTGTCTCCATTAACTCAGGTTGCACTGTGTACTCACATTAGCATACTGTCTGTCGGAATATAGTGAACAAGAGTTGGGTTATTTTTTTTCCCTTTTGCAGTAGGGAGGATCAGGATGCAAGTATTTGCAAGTACAGCAATGCCTGCAAAGAGGAAAGTGCTTACAAATGTGTAGCCTTTGTGAATGTAAGAAGTCTCATTTAGTTCACTAGAAACTAAGCCCATGCTTCAGTCATTTGCTGAACTTTGGGCAGTGGAGCTGGACAAAATTATGAAAATTTGCTTAAGCTCCATCAATTGCACAGATCCAGTCCTCTTATCTGTATTTATTATTGTACTCTCTGATACTTTGTCTCATTTAGTCCCTGATTCAAGGACATATTTTAATATCATTTGCTTATAAAAAATCATGGCATTTTAGATGAAAACTCTATTAACTGAAGATCACAGAATTGAGCAACTAAATAAAGGACTGCATAGGAGCCATCTTGCCAGGGCTATGAATTAAAGTCTATTATGTTAAAAGAGAAGAAAATCTCTCTCTCTGAAGTCTATGAAGTATGAGCATGTTTATGCTCCTCCTTACAGTGAACATCACAGCCAGCCTTGTAACTGTTTCCTACCTGTTCAGAGAGGCATCATTAGATCCATCCATGTTGACTCAGTGAAGTTAACAACAGTGATAATAGAAAACTCTCATTATGAATCGATGAAAACCTCAATTTGTTCACATGGAAATGACCTATATTCACATTTAATAATAAACATAAAGAAGCTCAGCTCAATAATAAAGCATGGTCTGGTTTTAGAAGAAAAGAATAAAGTTTGCATACTATTTAAATACATAACTTGTCTCTGGGAACCTTATCTGTGGGAGACAGTCTTTTTACCTAACCAAACAATTAAAACTTGAATTCCAGGTTAGGTGCCTAAGAGAAGTATGCATTGCCAATAGAAATTTTTCTCACTTAACTTAGACACTCAACTTGAATGTGTGGTCATTCTTTCTACTGTTTACAAGGCAAGTCTAAGGTGGCTGGGTGGACCATCAGAGACAATTTTTTAAATGCCCAAGCTGGGGGAGATTAATTTCACCACCTGTGGATAAGTAAAGAACTACAGATAGGACTTTTGTCAACATAAATGATAAGGCAAAATAGGACCAGGAAGAGAAAAATAAAATATTGGGCTATTTATTTAGGCTGTGTTCCATATCACCAATGGTATTCCATAGAATATTGATATCCTGTAAAGTAGTAGATAGTGGATTACATATAATTTAGTTACGAAAGAGGTTCGTCATAACCACTCATCTGAAAATGCCACTCACTAGATTCCCGAGTAGATTCTATGTTGCTAATGCTCAGTGTCAGAGAGCAAATTACTCCAAACATCAAAAAACACAAACAAACTTCTCAGCAGTGAGGTCCCAGACCTAGAAATAAGAGAAGTTAAATGAATGAAGTCTTGTATCTGTATCAAACTTTGCTGACACCACTGGGGGTCTGTGTGCATTTAAGGGACATGCATATCCTTCTCATTGTGGAAATAGACTTTTAATAGACTCCCTTTAATAATAGCCTTAATGCCCACAGTTTTCTTATGGGTAACATGATCATTAAACAGAGATTCACTGTTGTCTGTTTTCCCACAGTTCTTAAAATGACAAAATGTTTTATTAAAATAGGATTTGAACTGTGGGATCTGAGTCATAAAACCAACTAGAGACAAATGGAGATCTAACACTTTTTATCTGAATATCTGTGTCTGCTGACTATAGCAAAACTAATATTTATTTTCATCTAAGCCCACAAAGGGTAAATAAAATTAAAAAAACCCCAAACATATATTTTACTGACATCTGCACATGGTACTATTTATTTTTTCCCGTGTACAGAGTCTTGCAAAATCTCTACAAACTTTACATGAAGAAGAGAACCTATCTGCTATAGTAAAGCTGATAAGCCTCAAACAACATATCTATGTGTTGAAAGATTTTGCAATAATCCTTTACTTTTTCTATATAAAATATTCTAAATGCAAAACTAATGCGTTTTCTTGGCTTAGGATTATACGGAAAATTCTGTCAGGTTTTTTGGTCACTGAGGAGAAAAAGAATGCAAGGTAGGAAATGTGATACTTTTTATGAGACTCAAAAGAAATGAAATATCAGTGTTGAGTAAACAAAACACTTTGCTTCCTTTTTCTCCTGTAGTCTCTGCATATTACTCTAAGAGTCTGTAGTTTTTAACTCTCTCTGTACTGCTCTACAGCTGAAATGACATTTAACTTGATATAGTAGTGCTTTAAAATAAAGTTGTCAGAGGAGAAGAACCTCCATCCATCCCACTACTACCAGGCTGATGCCAGTGGCAGCAATAGATGCCCAGAGCCTGGAGAGGGACCACAGGTCAGCAGTAGAGCACTCAAAGAGCACAACAAAGGAATTCCATCCACACCATCCAGTAACTCAGCTTCACTGGGGGCCCAACTTCAATGTCTGTATGCAAGCACACATGAAGAATAAACGAGGGGAGACAGCAATGAGCACACACCTTGATGGTTATGATCTCACTGGTCAGAGGAGGCCACAAAGAAGATACAAGGGCTGGAACATCTTTGATGTGAAGGCAGGTTGAGACAGTTGGGCTTGTTCAGCCTGGAGAAATCTTGAGACAGACCTTAGAGCACCTTCCAGTACCTAAAGGGGGCGACAGGAAAACTGGAGAGGGACTTTTTACAAGGGCATATAGTGACAGAATGTGGGGGAATGGCTTCAAACTAAAAGAGGATAGGCTTAGATTAGATATTAGGAAGAAATTATTAACTGTGTGGGTGTTGAAGCACTGGAACAGGGTGCCCAGGACTGTGGATGCCCCATCCCTGGAAGTGTTCAAGGACAGGCAGGATGGGGCCTTGAACAACCTGGTTAGTGAAAGATGTTCCTACCTTTGGCAGGGGCATTGGAACCAGATGACCTTTTGGGTCTTTTCCAACCCAAAACATTCTATGATTCAATGATTCTATAAAAATATGTAAATTTGCCATCTCATTTATTTTTCTTCCAATGAAACATAGACTACATTTGGTTGTAAACAGGACAGATTAATTAAATATTTTATTTTATATTCCCCACTTCCTGATACCATATACACCAGAATATGGCAAAGTATAAAACATTTTATTTCCTTTTTTTTTGGTAGTATAATCACTGTGATCTTCATCAAGAGATCACTCCTGGCCAAGTGCTGCAGACCAACTAAATGCGTATTCTGTCCCTAAAATTCAAAACCTGAAGCAAATTATATTCTCTCCCATAAATAATTTTCCTTATCAAGAAAATAGTTTGGGTCTAGATTAGGGCATGGGAACAAATCAATGCACATGTGCAGTGGATGTGATTTAGTCCTGGAGCTGAACAGAGAGTGAACCAGCTAAAATGTATACCAAATCAAACTAACTCCTTTTTCCCCTCATTTTGCACCCTTGCGAATGTGCAATGGACTACATCATGTAAATCACTGAATAAATACAGTGAAACCTTACCTTTGTTGAAGCATTTCTTGAAATATGCCAGGTTCTATTGAAAGAAAATTTAGGTACAGAGAAGACAGTAAGACTGTACGTAAGTCCCAAGGCACAAGAATATAAATATAGAAGAAGAGGATACAACTGCTGTCAGCAAAATGATAGTGAATATGTAAGATGAAGAATGTTATTTGAAGAAAGAACTTATTTTATTCATTTGAAAGTATACACACTCAAATACTCCTTTGCTAAAAACAAGAATACCTCTCATGACTGGATTTTTTCTATATCTGTTCCTGTTAGAATATTGGAGATATCACTAAAGTTAGTTTGGTTTCATTGTCAAATCAAAGGAGAGTTTGTGTTTTTTTTCTGAACTGATATTTTTACATCAAAAAGATTATTTTAAAAGATCCAAAAACATTATAAATAAAATAAAATTCTTGTTTTCCTTTTGGCATCTGTTAAGCCTCTATTTAACCTTTCCTTTTTCTTAATTTAGGTCACCTTAGATGAACAGTGCTTTTTAAAAAAAAATTCCTGTAATAGCTTCTAAGGAACAATGTAAAGGAGAGATAACATGAGATTTTTTTGAAAGGAGAAGTATTAGGTTGAAGGTCAAGTATTAGTTTTTGCCTCACAGCCATAGCTCTTTGGAGGGGTTAATAGTGAAGCTGATGAGGGAGATTTGGTTGATATATTATACTTGGATTTCAAGAGAGCATTAGCAAAAGTCTGTTTCAAAGGCTCTTAAAGAAGCCAAGCAACCACAGGAAGAAAGTATAGGTCTTTAAAGAGATAAATAATTGATTAAAAGATAAGAAACAGAGAACACTGTGTCCTTGTTGTGGAAGCAGGACACCACTGGATACCTAGAGAGATCTGTGCTTCAATCCTTGGGCTACTCAGCCAAAAAAGAAAGTGAAAAACAAGATGACAACAACAGCGGCAAACAAAGTTTGCAGGTGATTCCACGTTTATCACAGTTGTAAAGATGGTACATGGATTCTGTGAAGGCATGGTAAAGAATCTTATGAAAGTGAGTGACTGGTAAAAAACAGTAGATGAAATTAAGTAGATTTGAAGTGTAGGTAAATGCAAAGTGACACTCTGTGGCTTTGCATGTACAATATTGGGATCTGAACTGTCATCACCGCTCCTGAGTGAGACCTCAGGGATCTAAGGATCAGTCTTGTAAACAATTTTGTTAAATACCATCATCCATGACCTTAGTACCAAAAAATAGGAGGATGTGGAATCTGGAGATTACACCACAAAAGATCAGTGATAGAGAGGGAAACAGCAGTATGATGTATGAAGAGTTGGTGACTTTGGGGACTAAAGTAATCCAACTGTGACTTAGTGACTGAAAGCAAAAAAATCTGTCATGTACTGGTTCTCAAAATGGCAAAAAATAACCAGGGATAAATTTATCTTTGGAAATAAAATACTTAACCATCAAGGGATTAAATCCTGGGGTAACATTTTAAGCAAACTAGTTGAGGCAAAAAAAAGGTCTAACAGTTTTGCTGTGAAGTTTGATGAGTTAATAAACAAGATCTACTCCAAACAGATATCCTTGTGAATTAACTACCCAAAGGAACATGTTTAAGATTAATTTCCAGAGTCATCCTTCACTTGTCTTGTAAAAGTGCAAACTGAAATCCAGTATGACAGAAGACAGGAAACTTTCCCAAGCATCTGAGGATGTAAGAGAGATAGATGTGAAGTAGAGATACAAGAAAGGCATAATAAGGAGAGACCAGTAATACTGGTCTTTCAAAGCCTCACAGAAGCAGAGTCATAACTTAAGGAAATCTGTGTAAAGGATATACTAGCCCCCATGGTCCTATTAAAGGGATGTTGTAGATATTTACATTGCCCACTGCAGCTATACCTACTTCTCAGGTTGCTCTGCTCTGTGTGAAGCAGAGGGTCAATGGGGTTCCTCTGCTTATGCTTCTGTTGGTCAGTGTCATCCCATAATTTATGTTGTCATATGAAAGTATTGCCATGTTCTAGTGCAGTTTGAGTCTCTTGAGAGTTTCTTAGCCCTTGGACAGCACTAAACTGATGGAGTTATGTGGCTCCTGCAGAACAGTTGTTTGATATCTGACTGGTTCAGTGTTCAGTGAGTCAGCCTGTGTCCACCTGTGCACATCTGTGTACACAGGCACACTGCCTTTAACTTACCTTTCTTGTGTTCCAAGAAAAGGGCACTGCATCCAGTTTACGCTGGGAGAACTGAGATTATAACAGACAAAAAAGGTCACATGAGATTTATGGCCTAAATAAAATTAAAAATTGATTTTCAAAGTCCCATAGTGTTATATTGACTTCCCAGACATGTTTTCCTTCTCAGTGAGAGATGTTCCCTCTGCATTTCTGAACTCAGACAACTTTTCCATTTTTCTCTGCTGCAATGTTTCTATACTGCAATGTTTTTGGTGCCGATTACAGCCACCATGCAGTTTCTTCAGGATAACAGGAGACGTTTGGAAAGGAAACACTTGGAACAAGTAACTAAGATGAGACATGATAATCTGGTATCAGCTTTCTATCTGTCAGGTGTAATCTTAAAGGAAAGAGAGATAGAAGAAGAGGGAATCAGGGGACCGCTTTTTAGGGAAACTAAATTACTGTCCTGATACCATTGCAAAGTCTGACTGCAAAGGTTGTACATTGAAAGGTTGTACACAAATGTTCTTCATGTTTCCTTTCATTTCAAAATGAGGAAGATAAATGGTGTCGGAATGATCCTCTTTTGTTGGAACTCGTACAATATGTATGTCAGAAAATAAACATCTTTTTTAGCAAACACAGTAAGAAAACAAAAAGTAGCTAAATGGTGCTTGCACTTCAGTGTAGCCACACAAAAAGTTCCCATATATTTTGTTCATGATAGTTAAAATCATAAATAGCCAAACATTTTCACCTTTCTTGGTTTTGGTTGGTCATTTAAAAAGGAGTGAATTTAACCCAATTACTTTATAGAATAAATGGCCATACTGGGGGAGAGGAGGAGGAAAGAAGGAAAACAAGAAATGATTTATCTTCCACAAATTAAAAAAAAAAAAAGGCATACAGAATTCCATGATGAAGAATCTTAGCTCTAGAATATATCCACAGGCAAATTTGGTCCAGATCTAGAAATGTAGTAGCTTCAAGGTTTAGTGTCTCTTCACAGGAACTAAAAAATTAAGTCACTTTTCTTTAAAGTTTCTAAATACACACACCAGCTCCCCAAGTTTCCCATTTCACATTTGAGTCTTCATATTTATATAAGAAACAAATACCATTTTTCACCTGTTCAGTTGACATACATTAGATGCTTTTTGTACATGTACCATTAGTTCTCTGTTAGAGCCTGAGCTGGGACTCATTTTGTTCAACAGAGGGCTCTCACTTACTTGAACAGGCTTTGGATCAGGAGCACTAGATAGAGATAGTGAGGATCATAATTAAAATAATACATTTACTTTTAACAGTTTTTTCTAGTAGTATTTATTTTCAAAAATGTATCAAATGTACTTATGAGGATTTTGAGCTCTCAAACAAGGATATGTTTTAAAGCCTTAAAATATAGTTTAATTTATCTTAACCAAATCTAACCGAACCAAACCGGTTATTTTGTTTTTATTCCATGACAACTGACAGAAAATATTAGGTTTTAATCTTTTTTTTTTTTACTTTCATTTTTACTTATATTCTTCTCTTCCCATTCAAAATATACAATTTTTATACCAAAGTTTCTGCTCTCTCCTTTTTCTAAATTCAGAGCACCGAGAAGATAGCTGGAGAGTTTGCAGAGAGAAAATAGGCAAGACTTTTACTTTTCAGACTGGTTGTCACCCCAAGCAGCTCCAGGTTCTGCAGAAAGGCAATTTGACAGTCCTTAGCAGCTCCTAGGGACAGACTTCCCCAGTGGCATAATTCCAAACCTTCTGTGGCTGTAAAACTGCATGCTGATGGATCCTGTATGGTATAGAAAAGCTAATATTGTCTTTCACAGATTGAAGAAGGAACTAAGAGAGGAAGAAGCGTGACTGACCTGGACAGCTGAAAGAAGGATCCCTTTAAAAAAGAGTATGGAAGAACAAAAAGGCAGCCAGCAGAGGAGAGATGAATGAGGAACAACGAGAGGAATCTTCCTGTTCAAGTAGAATTGGTGAGTCCTGGGTGTGGGAACCATCCCCATGAATGCACTTGTCAGATCTATAGCACACTAAATGTTTCTAACAATTATCCATTTCTGTCCTGCGTATGAGTGATTCTTCCCTTCTTTTATTTTGGGAACTTTTGCTTGTATCAGATACTATGAGTGTCCTTCAAGCCATCCTCCCTCTAACAGAAATATCCACTACTTTTTCAAGCCAAAAGTTTTCTGTGTTCCCATTTCTTCATTTATGATATACGTTGTGTACTTCGCTTCCACCTTCTCCCTTTTTCCTTAATTTTATGAGTTATGTGTCTTACTTCTTTCCAATGCCATTTCTTACTCCCACCTGCCCTGGGCTCTACCATTTTCTGTTTTCCCAAGGTTTTATGTAGCTTCATAATCTTTCCCCTAGTTCTGCTGTTCCACCCATCTCATCCTTACTGTTATCTTTTATTTTTCTCTGGGGCATATAACTTTCATGGTGCCAAGCTCATTTAGGATAATGGCAGAGATGCGATTGGAGCCTGTGTCATGCTGGAGGCTGTTTACAGTTGCCTACAACTCATTCTATTTGTAGGCAATGACAGACAAACAGAGAAATGTCATCACGTGTAAGTCTCAAAAAAGAAAGCAGAAGGTATTGCAAGGAAGGAATGAGGCTGTGTAGGTGTCTTTAGCTGTGCTTCAAATTCCTCAGCAGAGTCTCAGCTCTTTCATCCCCTGAGCCCCACCAGCAGGAGCCTTCCCAATGCTCCTACATCTGTGATAGAAAGGTTACCACACCCTAAATGACTCCTTTTATGTTTTCTATTGCTCAGGCTATTTTCTATGTTTTGTTCTTGTCATATGCTTCGTATAGGATATTAGTTACTATAGCAACCTTAACTGCAATTTCACCAACAATATAAACAAGAAATACGTACATTACACAGTAATAGTTCTGTATTCATCACCTTCCGGTATTTCACAGGCAGGAGAATTTCAAAAGACTTTTTAAGCGATCAGACAAACCCATCAATTTATTTAGGAAAATAAACTAATTTCAATACAAATTATTGGAGCCCTGCACTTGTAAGGAATGAATCAGACATGATTTGCAAAGGTAACTTATTACAAATTATTAGAATCATATATCTGTTAGTGACTCTTCCATAATTGTGACTCAGAACAATGAAATTTTTATATCAAACAATGTAAAATAACACACTTCAGATTCATATTGCAATTAACAGAAAGACTGGATTAAAATCCTACAAAAGAGATAGAAGGTTTTGCACTGTTTAGAAAAGCCCGTTATATTAACTTGGGGAGGGGGGGGAATTCCCAAGGACGAAGGAATTTGATAAAATACAAAATATTAGTAGCCACTACATGAATTGGAGAATCTGGATTCTTAGCAAAGTCTAATTTATACCACTGTAAGTCAGAGTGAATCCATGGAGGCCAATGCAAGTAGTTAGAGTAAAACTCCCACTGTAAGAAAAGCAGCAGCTCAGGTTATGCAAGCCATAAAAGTGTATTGCAACTAGGTTCTGTCAGGGGGAAAAGTCTCTCTTATTATAAAATCATGACCTAGTTCAATCAATGACAATTTTCAGGTGGTACAACTTGAGGTGTACAACACAGAGATGTCTGTGCCCACCTGCTGATATACAGGTGAGAGACGTGTGCTCAGAGAAGATAGATCCTGCAAAGCCTCTCTGCAAGGTCCAGCTACTTAGAGGGACATCAGGAGCTAATTGTGCTAACAGGAAATTTAAGCACAGATTCAGATTACACTTTACTGTCAAATATTTAATCCATTCTGAAAGTTTGGGTTGGTTTTTTTTTAGGAAATTTAAGCAATAGTAATTAAGAGTAGTAGCCAGATTTAGTCATTGCAGTAGTTAAGCAAGAATTAATTCAGGTGTTAAACAGCTGATCAAAAATGATGAGAACTGATTTTGGGGGCCTTGTCATGAATGAACTGACAAGGTGTGCCCTCAGAGCAATGGAGCTTCAACTCTGATCACTCTCTGTACTGTGGGGATTTAAACCTAATGGAATATTATTCTAATGTGTTACACACACAGGTAAGTTTTCTGAGGCCTCAATCTAACAGAGGAACTTGGCTTTCACTGCTACTCCAACATAATCCAGGTGTATTCAGTAATTACTTCAGAGGGGACTCTACTCCAGAAGGGACGTAAATTTAGAGTGGGGTATTTTCTTTATTTTCATGCTTTTTGGAGCAAACTTAGCAAAATTATTATTAGGGAATATCTGGCTGTTGAGTTGTCTGTGCTCTGCCAATCCAATTTACATCTTTTACACTTTAACTGGCAGATTCTTCTTAGTTCCATTCTTGCAAACACTTCAGTGCTATTAAGCAAACATTTTGAATGACACTCCAGTAAAAATAAGCAAGTGCTTAAGTGCTTTCAAGAATGGAGACCTGGTGAGCATCTCATTCAAGAGCAGTCAGAGCTAGACATAAAGCAGATGATTCCTTTTGAGTATAAGAAAAAAAATGTTTTGTATCATGCTATATTTTAGGTGAATAGGAATTAAATTACAGCAGTACAGTGAGACATGCAGAGATAGGATAAGATAGGCATACGGATAGGAAAAATTTTTCCAGGCTATATGTTTTGGGACAGGAATACACAAGTCATGTAAATTAGTACTGTTCCTGAAAAAATCAATGGATTTGATTTTTCAATTTCTTTCAGCTAAAATTCTTTTCCCTGTATTGATCCTAGGAGCAGATTAGGAAACAAAAATACATCAAAATGGTTGCTGATTTTTCTTAGAGTTAGAGCATAAGGGAAATGACATACTTAAAACTTGAGATGTTTTTTTGCTGTATCTGATCTAAGAAGTGTAAGAAGTAAATTCTCCTAAGAGCAAATGGTCACAACTCCATTGATCTGAACTGCATTGCCCTCCATTTATACCATAAGAGGCAATATCACAATTTCATGAAGGCACTTACTGCTTCTTATCTGCATGCAGAGCTCATGAGAGTAGCAATAAAATCCACAGAAACTTTAGGTACATAATATTAAGAATAATTTAGGCACATAACACTACCATTTTCAAATATGGATTTCTAACAAAGAAGAATGCTCAAGCAAAACCCCAAGTCCAGTTTTTAGTAATGTGTATTACTAAATATATGTGTAAAAACTATCAAACTCTGTCTCGGATCCTCAGGGTGTCCTTGACTGCACATGGTTTTACAGACATTTAAAGCAAGAAGTGCTTCTATAGCATACAAATCATCTCCTGTTCTCCACATGAGATCTATACCTTTTTCTATGCCAGAAAAAGTGTAGATCTCCACATTCATATTTCTTAGTACAGGGTTTGTAAGTAAAGGTCATTTATTCTACACTTTTAAGTCAGGATGCCAATCTAAATGAAGAACTGCAAACTCATGTATTGGGTATAAGTGCAATTTTAGAGGGATTAATCTACCTGAATGAAGCATTCTTAGTATGTAAACAGATGAAAGCTGGTGGACTTTGTAAACACAATATTTGCATATCTTTACATATAAAGTAGACATCCAAATGGAACTTAGTCCTTACAGTAATTTGTGGAAACCACAAAAATACTATAAATAACCCTAGGAATACAGTCAGGTATCCTCCAGTCCTATTCCACATAACTCAGACCTGTCTCAGAGTCAATACCGTTGAATAATGCGAAATTTTCCTTAAAAAAAAATATTAAAAAAATCCAAAAAGCTAATTTTGTTTGGGTTAGGAAAAACTGATAAAGGTATAGAGCTGTAAGTCACTTGTGACAAATAGCAAAATAGATCACCTTAATTTAATAATCAATCTCTGAATACAGAAGGTCTTTCTGTAGCTTGGAGAGTAGCTATTTTTTCTTATATAAGAGGATTCAGGGAAAACTTGTAGAAAAGAATAAACACATCTTACACTTTGATAATTTCTTAATTATCAAATTCAATTGGCAACCTAATTATGGTGCTTACCTGTGGGTTGCTTCTTTTTGAAGGTCTTTGTGTTTGTTTGCTGGAAGTTAAACTATTCAGAAACCAATTTGTAGACATGGTGTTAGAGACATGAGTTAGTGGTGGAGTTTGGCAGTGGTAGGTTTACAGTTGGACTCGATGATATTAAGGAACTTTTCCAAACTAAAAGACTCTGAAAAGAACCTATCTGGATATTTTGTCTATCAAAACATTGCTTAAGCTTTGTAGAGCTCTTCATTATATCAGAGTACACAACAGTTTCCACTGATCAACATCAAATTGCTCAGAACTGATCAACACCAAATAACTACAGTTTCTCTTATGTTTAAAATAAATGTACTCAGTCTTAAATCTCTGCCCAGAGCAGCTGGTGCAGTCCAGGAAATGTTAAAGTCTGAACACTCGTTGAATCATAGAATCACGGAGTGGTTTTGATTTGAAGGGCCTTAAAGATCATCTAGATCGAACCTTACTTGTCGACGGAGGGGTTCAGAGACAGACTGCACACGACCAACATGAACCGCAAAATATCCGCTTTATTTACAAAAACATGCCCTTTAAGTACTTTTTCTACACCCCAGGGCATGATCACTTTTACATTACTGGTTACATGAAAGTGTCCACGGTGTAAACATGCCCTATTGACCACTTCTAATTGGATTATTGCAGGTGTCCACGCGAGGTGCGGACATTTGTTTACCTCTTGGGACTCCTCCTTAATTTTGGCACAGATCCTTCTTTGTTTCAGCTTCAGAGCCTGAAGCCATGATGACTGTGCAGTTTTTCACTGTCTGTGCCCGGCCATGTCAAGGCAAGGCCTACAGAAATGCAGGATAAGTTGCTCACACAATCCTGCTCTCTCCACACTTATTGCCATAGGCAGAGACACTTTGTGCTGGACCAGGTTGCTCAGAGCTCCATCCAACCTGGCCTTGAACACTTCCAGGGATGGGGCATCCACAACTTCTCTGTTCCAGTGCCTCTCCACCCTCACACTAAAAATTTTCTTCCTAATATCTAATATAAACCTACCCTTTTTGAAGCCATTCTCCCTTGTCCTATCACTATATGTTCTTGTCAGAAGTCCCTCTCCAGACTTCTTGTAGGTGCTTCCGCCTTTTGATCATCCAAGTATATGACTAATCTCTGGAACAGATGTTATAGAAAAAGCATTCTTTGCAGATTGAAGAGAGTCAAGCAAATTGATGTAAACATTTTTGATAATTACTATTAATATTGCCATATTTGGATAGATTTTTGAGATGTTAGTAGAAAGAAGTGAGAAACTTACTAAACATGCACAAATATGCTTTCTTCTACAATTTTTAGGCATCTTAAATTTCTATGAACTCTAAGATGTCTGGGAATTTTAAAGTAAGAATATAGGCCTGCATGAATATATTAAAGTTCCTTTGAATCATGATTGGAAAAACCCGTGCTCAGGTGCATCATCTTAGAAGAATATTAGTCCATATCTGAAGAAAACATGCCTGGTAGTCCATATATATACATATATATATATATATATATATATATGCACATACGCACACAAAAATATATATATATGGGTATATATATGTGGTCTATACATCTGAGGAAATATACATTAAAGAATAGTCTAAAAAACTGATATGTTAACAAAATCAAAGAAAACAGAAATAAATTTTGATCAATTGGTTTTGAATATGGATCAAAACGTTATCATAATTTAAAAATACAGGCAATCATCAACATTGACCATAACTCATAGCATAGGTGTCTTTTAGCAATCAGGTGTGCAGAGCTTGTACTGTGGCATCCTGCACTGTATGACTAATTACACAAGCATTGCCTTGTTAGTGTGAAAGGCAGCTGTATCTTAAAGTCAGGTCTAAGGTTTCATTATTGGTGGTTGGTCTAGTTACATGCCCTTGAGGTTTGGTCCGGCTCTGAAATCTGAATACAACAGTTCACTTAGTTTATCTTTAGTGACAATATATTCTGCTGTAGTTGCTGTTTGGTATTAGGGATAGGGAAATGGAAGCTGCCTTTTCAAGGCTAAGATAGGCGCCCTGCAGCTTTTTTTTTGGTGAGGGGTAAGAGAGATCTTCAGAGCATATGAGCTATGTAGTGCTGCATCCAGACCTACGCTGTTGTGCCTCTGGAGGAGGCTGGCCTGTGGCACTGAGCCAGGGAGGTTTCAAGCTACCAGAAGTACCTGTAAGAAAAGGACTACACTCGTAATAAAGAGAATTTTCTCTAAAAAGCTGTCTTGTGATTAAAGGTGTAATATATGGAAACCCTACCTACAGCCTGATTCTCACAGAGACCTATTTTGATAGCAACTGCAAGAATATATTATCAATTACATACCCCTTATATGACTGAATAATTCTCAACGTTAGTGCAGGCTCTGTGAGTGCTTCAAGTCATGAATAGAGCCCACAGTGAGCAGAGATCCACTGATATTTCTTTTTCTGTTTTAAGAACTTTATTCTTCAAAGGAGTATCTTTTTAATAGTCAGAAAAAGACAGATCGCTCTAGTTTTTTGTTGGTTTATCCATTACAATTAGACCCTTTACTGCTACAGTAGAATATTTCAAAAGCAGAAATAGGCAGCTAGATGCTGAACACCCACTGAACACCAAATGGAGTTTGAATCCTAACTCCCCCGTGTCTTTGAAAATCTGCCCCAAAAGCTTTAAGTATAACAAATCAGCTCAATGCTGACTCTGCATTACATGTTCTTGTTTTCACTGAAAACCTTAAGCAAGTCACCTATATCATAAAAGAACACAACATTTTCTTATATTGCAATAGATTGCATTTTAAAGCCAATGGAATAAAAGACTGACAGACCCTTCAGAAAACATACAAAATGAAAAAGATACCAGGAATTGCTCTCCTCCTGTGCTAGGGATCATACCTTACCCCCCACTCCAAAAGGATCCCTGTCTCTTTTCTGCTGTGGAAAGCACGGCAGTCCAGTAGAGATGACAAAGTACATGCCATCACTGTGGACGGATGACTGGGGAGAGTCACTCATCCACTTAACAAAAGGACCAAGGCCATCTACCTAATGTTAGGCATATAATTCCTGCAAGCTACCTATACAGCAAATACAGAACATACTCTCATGTACAGATCATGATCAGATACTATCTGATTTCTGTCTCTCAGTTAGGTGCCTAAAATTAGGCAAAACAGGTCTTAATGTCTCCATTGACTATACAGCAAAACCTCTGAACTTCAGGACCTGGAACAGTGTGAATGCCTCTTGCACATACTATGAACTAGGAATGCATTAACACCATTATCACCTGCTTCTGAATATTCTAAATGAAAATAAAATAATAATATATGATTGAGCACCAAGGTCCTGTGGGAAAAAAATATCATCATGGCACATTGCTTCATTAAGGTCTTTCCAGATTGACAGACCTATTTCCAACAAACTCTAAATTGGTAGTATTCTGTTAGCTTTTAATGACTTTTTTTATAACTGCCTTTAATGAAGTGATCCAGTTCAGTCTCATGGACTCAATAAACCTTATGATATGGCAGCTCCCTCACAAACACTAATGTATTTCACACTGACTTCAGCACACTGCCATGAGAATGGGTAGGTTTTTTTTGAAGATCAAATGAATTTTGATCTACTTCCCAAAATCTTCAAAGAACTCTTATGCTTCCTATTTCAGAAAACTCATGTTCCCATGAGGAAGCATGGACCACAGATAATAACACTTGGAATTTCTAGTTCTTGATTTTTTTTCTAACAATTATCACCACAAATATTAACAAAGTTCTAAATTTCTCACTTAGTAATTTCCTTAAAAAATATTTTAAGACACGAAATTATTGCATGCTTAGAATAGATGCTAGTGAAAATCCTTGTTCTGATTTTATTTCAGTCCATTTTCTACCATACTATGGAGGGCTGAAAATATAGAGATTTAAGGTAAACATGAACTGTATATAGTGGAAAGAACTGAGGATAACTGATTTAATCAGAAATATGTCCATGTGAAAAATGATGTTATCTTGTTCATCTGAATTCAATCAGAATTCATCTGATTCTTTCAGATGTGCAGTCCAGGAGATAAACTCCCTACAAAGAGAGAAATAGAGACTTTATACAGGAAAGGGAAATATGAATCTGAGAAGCAGGTTATTTCTGTGGTAAGTTCTGACCTTAGTGTGTAGAAGTCCTGCAGACAGACCAGGTTACTGATGTTCTTAATAAGAAAAACCCTTCTTATGCATCTTTTTTTAGACAGAGAGGAACTCTAATTTAGAAGTTGTGAGACGAAAGGCAACTTAGCAAATAGATGAACTATAAAGGACTAACTAGGGAGGATGGATAATTACTGCTTGAAACTCACTGCTCTAGAACAGCTGGCTAAAATGCTGTACAAGAAGGGAATGAGGAAATGAAAAAATTCATGACTGGTTCAAGGAAGCAGAGAGATACTTAAGCTCATTATTTATGCAGATCATTAATGACTCTCTTCAGAAGGGCATTTTGCCAGCTTTATTTAGGCAGCAGTTCGGCTCTTGTTCAAAAACCCATATATTAGCAAAGCCAGTCACTGTCCAGTGTCAGGCCATCCAATATTTGGAAAGATAATTGAGGCTATGTTGATGAGTCAGTGTTTGCGTTTCAAGGATTTAGATGGTCCCCATCTGGCTTGGTCAATACATGAGCAGAGAAACGAGACTACATGATCATTTCCGAATTACTCTATTCTGCTGATGGGTTCCTTGGATTTTTTTCCTGTGGAGGGAGATATTATTGATTTGATAATGGGCTACTGCAGGAAGAATGCATCAAATTCTTCTTTGCATGTACAAAATTCCACCAGTAGGTGATTCTTGTCCTGTGCTTATACATAGCTCCTGGGAGTAATGCTGAAACTTAAACACAACCAATACTTTGATTTTATAATTCCTTGCTCAGACAAAATCCTAGTCCTGTTACTTGTATAAGACATGATCCTGTGATTGTTGAAGTCAATAGAAAGGCTGCCACTCAGTTCAGGTTCCCAGTATGCAAGGCTTTGATGGATAATTGCAGTAAGCCTTCATGTGTACTCTGTTACTTTGCAGTAATTGTAAGGCTGTTTGGTTTCAAAGAAAAGTAGAATAAACCACTTTTTTTCCCCTCCATAATGATGAGTTAGAATACTTACATGGGGACTAAAGCACTTCAGTAAGATGCAGATACCCTGAGATTGGCTCAGTTAGAACATGGTGCTAATAACAGCAAGGTTGGAGGTTCAAACCCTGTATGGGCCATTCACTTAAGAGTTGGACTTTATGATCTTTGTGGATTCCTTTCAAATCAGAATATTCTGTGAAATCCAAATGCATAAATTTAGACTTTACATAGGTAACTCTGTGCACCCACATTATGAGATGGAAATAGGAGTTAGATTAACACATAAAAGAAAAAACACATAAGTAAACAGTTTGGCAATGTTTAGGTCATTTTAAACCTGACTTTGTCATGCAGTTTGCCTAAACCAGACCATCAAATTCTTTTTCAGTCAATACAGAGAGATAACTAGCTGTAAAATCTGGTAAGCACCTGAACAGTCTCCCTCTGCAGGCCTACACAGACTGCTGTAAGGAACTCCAGCATCAGAAGATCCCTGAAGTGTGGTTAGCTACAAATTCCGTGATTGAGTTACACAGGTGAAATTCATTTGCTCTGAAGAAAGATTTTGAGATGTAGCAGAAATTATTTCTGCAACATCTATTGGGAATATAAATGTGGGCTTCACATGATTATTTGTATCCCAGCTGGGACTGTCATTGTTACTACTTTCCAGCTTAGCACGCCCAGTGAGCCCACCATCAGAATTTAGGAAACTGCAGAAATATCTTCCTGATAAAAACATCGCAGAAATCCTCTCTGTCTTTACTGCAGTACTCTTTTCTTATGAATGGGCAAAGTGTACCCAAAATTTCAGTTAATATAAGCCATAGGAACTCATTTCTTGGAGCACCTGCCAAAATGAATATATCTCTAGAGATTAAGTCACTTCAGTCAAGGACTCTTTGAGTCTAAGTGTAATTTGTTGATAGTGATTATTTTTAAAGCACTGATGATTGTGCACCTGGTTATCTGTGCATTTTCCTATCAGGCCTGTTAAAACTTCATACGCAGACCTTGTTATTA
This sequence comes from Manacus vitellinus, assembly GCF_001715985.3. Classification (NCBI taxonomy): domain Eukaryota; kingdom Metazoa; phylum Chordata; class Aves; order Passeriformes; family Pipridae; genus Manacus; species Manacus vitellinus. The sequence continues at coordinate 19,649,772 of NW_021938895.1, read as the reverse complement.
AAATGTAAGTAAAAAATTAGCTTTACTCCTCTTTATTTACTCCTTTAAACATTAATGCTCTTTACTTTTTTTTTCCCCATGGATTCAAAAGCTTCTTCTTTGTTTGCCTCCTTTGGCTCCTCTAGCTGCTTCAATGCCTCCATTCTACCGAGTCATCTCATTTCTTTCATGATCAGTATCATAATTTCTCACCATTTTTCTCATGACCTGTACTCTCTATGTCCTCTTTTCTCTCTTCTGACAATTTACCCCTTTATTTATAGATTAGTCTTTGCCATGTTAGAAACTGTATGATTTTACCTACATTTCCCTTTATTTTACTTTCAACTCCCAGCTATTTGCTCATTCTTTATGAAAGAAGAATGAGAATACCAAAAGAACATTAGAGTTACTGTGACACTCTTAGAAATCCCTTTGAAGCAACTTCGTTTCTCTTATTTAGTCTTCCCTTTCTTCAGAGCCATATGAAACTATTCTTTCCTCAGTCTCTAAAAACTATCTAAAGTTCATGAAGACACCATTTCCAGCCACTTAGACCTATCACGGAGCTCTTCTTAGAATGCTGTATGTCCATGTCAACAATTCTCTCTTCACCTGATTATCAAGGTGGTATATTTGAGAACATACTTCTCATCCACTCTTCAAATTACTGTGTGGGTTTTCTGTCCTTGTTTTCCTTCTCTCTTCTCTCTACACCTTGTTTCTGTGTGATCTCATCAACAAATACAAATTCAACTACCATCTGTTTGCTAATGACTCAGAGATATACTAGTCTACTCCAGACTAATCTCCTTATGTCCAAACTGAAATCTCAACCTGCCTCTCTGACATCTCCTCATGTATATGTAGCCATCATCTCCAACGCATGATGAATCAAATAGACAGCCTATCCTTTCCCATACCTTAAACCATCTTTCTCATATTTTGAGTTGGCTCAAAATATGCCAGGACATAACTTAAGTCTTTTTCCTTAACAAAAAAAAAAAATTTTTAGTTTCTAGCAAGTGGGTTTCAAGACTAAATGACATGTATGACTCCATATGAGGAAACCACACCAAGAGAGCTGCACTGAAGACTGACTCTTCCAAATTCTTAAACAAATAGTATGGAAGAGCCATTGCAGCTCAAGTTACAGCAGTTCACTAAATGCTAAACCAAGTCAGTGTGTGCTCATAATTAAGACAGTGCATAGCTGTACATCATTCAGCACCATGGTCACTCTTGGGCAAGACAGCTCACGTGAAGTAACCAGATACTTAGTACATACAGGTATGGAGCCCCCCTGATCAAAGTCTCCTCACAACCAGACATTTATTATCCTGTCTCAATAAAAGCACTATTTTTTCCAGCTCTGCTAAATGTAGTCTTGCCCTTCCCATAACCAATGGTGTTTCTGCCAAAAAACATTGTTTTCTGAGCTATTCTTGGCCTCATTTCTCTGGTTCTTCCTTATCTCTCCCATCTGATAGGAGTTACTACTTTGGATTCTCAAAGCTGGCTGACACTGTCACATTTTACTCTCTGTCAAGATACTGACTTACTTGTCTGTTTAGACCATAATGTGAGCTACGGTTACCCACGTTACTAGACTGTTTCAGACTTTCTCACATAGCCAAAGCTCATACTTTGTAGGATCTTCTTATGCTTAACTAGAAAACAAATCATCTGTTTTCCTTGAATGGCTTCAACAAAGTTCCCCTTGCCTCTCTTAACCCTCAAAAGCTAAAATGTTTAAACCTCTGAGCGACAGTACCTAACTGGAATGACCTTAGTGTTGTTTCCTACAGGTACCTTGAAGGCTACTGCCTACATATCCCACCTTCCCTCAAAGGTAGAAACGTCTTTTAGAAGTCTCATCTTCCTAACATCAATTATATGTCACCTTAAGGACAGATGGGATCAATGTAGATGTTTAGAAAAGAAGCAGTGTGCTGGAGCCTGCCCCTGAGGAGCTAAGTAATGCTTGAGGGTACTTTAAAACAGGCAACATACGTTTCCCCCCCTCAGTCTTGCCAACTGTTCCCCCTGAACTAAGCACTCCAGAGGGGAATAAAATATAGCAGAGCAATTACTTTAGGCCCAGTGGTCCTCTTGAACAATGCTATCATAATACTCTCTTCCTGACCAATGTCCCCTGAAGTGTCCCACCTGCCAGCCTGTAATCATGTTTCCCTGTTTTCTCCTTTTTCCAGCTTAGAAGACTACTGGTACTTACATTTATTGGCTGGTGCTGGTAGAGTATATAAAACAATGTAGTTGTAGCTGATGTTGAAGATGCAGTTTTTTGCAGCCGTAGTCATCATCATTGTCAATCTTACAAGATTGATCTAGTTTGGAGAGAATGTTATCACAAAAAGAAACTGTAGAAAGACTGTGGGTGACATGGCCCGCTTTTTAGTCTTTATGGTATAACAAATGGGGGTTAGGAACACATGTAGATATAAATATTTTTTATTGTTCCAGCTTGAAAGACTAAAGAAATCATTAAATGTTTCAAGTCCGAAAGCAGCTCTTGAAAAGAGACTGTGTTAAGTGAGAGTATTTGGAACTTTGGTCTCTGTTTTCACTCACAACTAAAGAGCTTATGCGACAAAAAAAATTTTGATAAAGTTGCCTATGGAGAAAACAGTTCTACTTTCTGTCTTCCTCAAATGGAATCTGTATTCTGCTGAAGATTTCTCTTATAGACTTTTTCCCCCTCAATACAATTTTTTTGATTTTTAAGCTTTCACATTTTTAACTTCATAGTAACCTGGCGGAAAGCTACAGACTTCTGTGTCCACTGGCAAGTGCAAATTCTGGTTATGGGTTCCCACAAGCATCCTTCTTTAATGAGTATATAGTACATTTTCAGCTGTATTCTGAATCAGTAGTTTTGCTTAGATATAAGCAAATATTCCTGCACCTTACAAAATGCTTTTTCCTCCCATAAAATGACAACAGGGAAATGTGGATTCAATATTATTAACATAACAAGCTCAAAAAAAATAAAAAGAAAAGAGGAAATCTAACCTTTCAGACCTCTTTTTTATATGGCATAGGGAAGTAAAAGGACAAGCTCTCAATTGAAAATAAATCCCTGTCAAGCTACCTTTAAATCACCCTGATTAGTACAAACAGTCTTGACATATACACTCCTCCATACTGTCTATAGGGAATAGAGAGAAATATCGCCTCTGTTCAAACTCATAAATTCGTGGATTTTACGTCAGTACATTAGGTACTTAATAGACAACAGAGAGATTACAGTCATTAGGTCAGATCATATTCTGTAATTACCGTGTTTAGGTACTGCAGTTCCACACTAAGCTCAAGTCAGGTTGGTGGAGATTCCTTCTGGAATGCCATGCTTCAGTTCCATAGTCATCTTATGGCTTTTTTGGCTTCGCCAAAACTTTTATGTCACACAGGGTTTGTAAAAGTCACTATGACAGCTACTGGAGTCTGTAGAGAGGCTGGAATCTTGTCTGGGGAGTCTGTGCTGTCCTGTTTATCTTAGTAAGGCACTAACTCGGGTGACAAGTGATAATATACTAAAGGTCAACAATGTTTATGTATATGGTTTACTATCATAGGATGTAGGAAAAGAGAGAAAGTATCTTTTGCAGTGATAGTGATTATGGTGCCCAGTTATTTTGCCTTACTTAGGTGCTATGAAGGGAAGAAATTAACACTCGAATAGCTCAATAGAGAAGGAATCAGGTCCCAAAAGCTCAATAAAGCCCAGAAAATCCTCAGAAGAACAGAAAGCCTCAGGAAACAGTAAATCTAAGCCGGGTGAGTCAAGACCAAGAAAGCACATATTATATCATACTGGAGCTTCTGCAGAATCTGCCATGAGCAGGATTAAACAGCAACTTCTCAAATTAAGAGTGCTTACTTAAACAGCACAGCAAGAAATGTCACCATCATTACTGCTTTCAACTAGACCCAGACAGCTGTAAATGGGGTTAACTTATAACTTTTAAAAGTTCTAACTCAATAGACAATACAATGAAACAAAACCAAAAATTATTGTGATCTCTTGGGCCAGATGCAATGCAAAAAAAATCCGTATTTCAAAAATCTAAGCCTCAGACTACTGCAGGCCATAAAGCAAGAGTCTCAGCTTAAGCTTAGTGTCCATATCTGTCTTTCTCACAATCATTAGTGAATTCCCCCTTGTCTGCTGACAAGGATAAGTGGAGGGGCCTGAGACATGAGGAGCCTGAGCAGCTCTGACTGGGGAATTCTGCGCAGCAGCTTGGCTACATGTCTGGTACTAACAAGTATTAGCATCATTTTACTTTCACGAATGCAAAAAATGTGTCCCCGAGGCGTTCTTAAAAAATAGATGAATACTAAGACTGGATCCCTCCTGTGGACGTGTTTGGTGTGCAGTGGGTTTGGGAGCTGTGGGGAAAGGTAGGGCAGGGACTGCAGCCCTGGCGCAGCAGGGAGGGAGCGCTTGCCACGAGATGGCAGCAATGCCACGTCTGGCTCGGCAGCCTGCCTAGCCCTGCTTTGTTAATTTCTTTTTTTTTTTTTTTCCGAGTGAGAGCCACAACCTTTTTACATAAATACAAGCTTATTACAAAGTCAGCCTACCTCGTTCCGTGCCCATTCACCACCTTCTTGCAACTTACATTGAGAAAACAACTTTGCATATTTCACCACGAAAGAAAATTCATCATAAGTGAATAATTACAACCTTGAAACTACCTTTCCAAAAGGGCTTGCGTTTCTCTCTTTCCTTCTTATGAGCCTTTGTGTTTTAATTACGGATATAGGTAAGCATTAATTATGAAGTCAGGCCCAGTGTGCAGTGGTGGTGACAATCTTTACAATTCTTACTGGATTTAAAGTCACTTTTTTGCCACCCGTTTGCAGGTAAGCCTGGCACAGAAATCCTTGCTGGCAAAGGACATCACCTGCCGGGGTCATGGAGCATAGGGACCTGTGACAGCCCAACCCTAGGTCACCATCTCCTTTCCTTTGGGCTCAGGGAACCAATCCTGCCTGGCCAGGGTGGTGGTGGGGAAGCCTCTGTGTGCATCTGCCATGCCACATTTTGATTGGTTTTTTTCTTAGTTTTGGAAAGGATTGTTAATGGCAGAAATTCCTCTTGGCAACAGGAGCTCTCGGGAATGGCAACATAAAGACAAAGCAGCGTTCCTCAAGGAGACATTGGCTTCTCTCCTTCCCCACAGGAACGACAGCTTGTTCTGATCAGCAAGTTGGAAGGAACGAGCAGGGCACATTTTGGACCTGAAAACCTTCCTCCTTCACGAGTGGGGACGAAAGCAGAGGGGAGTTTCAGTTAGGACAAAGGACTCCAGCACCCGCACCACCCACACCCCACATGTAGCTGGGGGTGCCGGACTGCAAGCAGGGCCGGGGAACAGGGTACCAGGGAATTGCAGCA
>NW_021938895.1:19571835-19641737 GCF_001715985.3 Manacus vitellinus | reverse complement strand
GCCGCGCCCGGGGCGGGCCGACACCCCCGACTCATTTGTTAAATACACTGTAGCCAGTTATGTCGTTTGACATTTAAGTGTTTTCTTTTCATGGCTGACAGCACATACGAAAAGCTGGAGGCTGGATCATGGTTATTTAGCGACGATCCGACGTGTCTTGCTTGCATACAGAGGTTTTACCAGGGACATTTGGGCACTGCCTCTGATGCTGCTCTTCAGAATGTAATTATACCTGCTTAATGTGGAGCAGCAACACACCTACTCAAAGGCTACAAACTGACTTAATATTGAAGTCAAACAACAGGTTGAAGAGGAACCAGCGGGGACAGTTGACATAATTCCTTCCCGTTTACCTTCCTAGGCAGTCCAGCACAGGTGTCTATATTTAGTCAGATGTAATCCTGAGGTTGAAATTACGTTTATACTTTCGAGAGTGAAAGAACTCTTTCCTTAGTAACATAAAGACACAGGCTTTTAAAAGCACATAAAATTTTAATTATTAGATTCTCGGAACTCTGTTTTACCAGCCCCTTGCCATCAAATAATTTGATCACTGTAATAGGAATTCACCCGGGTTTTACTTGGTTCGGGGGTTTTATGAGAAAAAAAAAAAACAGGTCCTGAATTTCTGGAGGTGTTGCCACAGGCGTTCCCATATCTTTCAGTAAAAATGACAGGTGGGCTGCTTTCCACATTGTATCTTATTATGAAATGAAATGGAAACTCTTTGTTGCTGTGCAATTTTCTGTAACTTTTTTAAGAAGCAAGGAAGGATGAAAATGAACATTCATTGTTCACTGTGGTAGACTTGAGGTGCAGTTCTATACATTTCTTTGGACTCATTTCGTCTGATTGATGGATCTGAGTGCTTTGGAAAACATTTGGGGGATTCTTCCCTGTCCATTATGCTTTAAACATCAAGGGAAATTAGTATGGAGTCATTTAAAGGTACCACTTTCCCAGAAGCTACCCTATCAAAGCACTTATGCTTCAACAAGACAGACAGCATGGTGTTCAGCTCTGCATGTTAAGATGGGCTTGTCTGTAGAACCATTTGCTAATTCTGTTATATCGTAACAAAAGTAAACATAAAAAACCTATTGATTTGCTTGAAAGACAAAACATATCAGCATAATTTCTGTAAAAATTCTTAGAACAAATGATAGATGTAGATTGAATTAGACTAAAACTCAAGAAGAAAAGACTGAAATTTCTTTCTACTGTGACCTAAGCTCTGTGTACAATCTATTTTCAATGCAGAAATGCTAATACTTACAATTGTTCCAGTACATGGTTTCAAGGTAATTTTCTGGATGTGTTTAGATAACCAACTACAGCACCTTCATTGCCACCTAATTGCCTCAAAAAAAAAAAAGTACATATGCAGGCTTAAGCACAGAGGTATCATTCAGAATAATGGAAATAGCAAAGGGAAAACATTTCTGTTCTTAAATTAAATCCAGACAGTGAAAGGACTCCCCCATCTACAGCTTAGGATTTTGTTTTAAAAAATAAATAAACCCCAAAACATTTTATGTACCTGCTGTTTACTGTTATCACTTTGTCAAAATAATTAATATAACTACATCATGCAAAGTTACCACTATGTTTAAGGCCTATTCCTATTGGACTGAAAGTGTTTGTCTCTTTTAGTCATATTTTTTTTCTCCAAAACAATGCTTTTCAAACTGTGAAGCTGCTCCATTCTCTTCCAGACAAGACTAAAGCAATTCTAAGGAAAATAAGCTGAAAAAAGGAAATTTTTAGAAGACCATCAGAGCAAGGTGTTGAATACCCAACTGCAAAACCAAGTATTCAATGGATGTATTCCCCCTCCCCCAGTTCAGTAAGGAATTTGCAATAGAAAAGGCAGAACAGAGAATATCCAGCTCTGACCACATAATATTTTAATGTAAGAATGCATTTACTTTTTGGTAAGATCTGTATCTATCCCATTTTTTTCATCAAGATATCTATATGATGTCCTTAACTCTGTATAGGAACAGGAAATATGGTCAATTTGAATATAATGTGTTGGAGAGCATATCAATTCAGCAAAGATTCCCCAAACACTCATTTTAGACCATTGGTTAAAATGGTCTAAACCATTGGTTTAGACCTATGGTTAAGTTTTTAATTCCCCCCATCAGCCAGTAAAAGTTTATCAGTTTCTGGGGGGGAGGGGGGAACAGGATACTGGTGTGAAGAGCTGTAGGTGGTATACAGGGATATGCAGGCACGAGCACACATTGAACTTCAGGATGTGTTGGAATCTGTGAGGGCACTTCAGCACCGTCCGTGATCTGTATAGATAAGAACCATTCTGCCAATTGTCTATGCTGCAAATATGTCTATTTTACTGACTGTCACTCCCATGTCCCTTTATACAGACATGTATGATTTTGATCAGACATGGATTCTTTTGTTTGGGTGGGGCAGTTGTCATTTTTTTTTTCTCCTGCAGACTGCTTTTTCTATACAAACATGTTAACTCTTTTTATTATTATTACTCACTATGTGGTAGAAGTATTATATATGCATTCATATATGCAAGTTTTTAGAACATCTATGGGATTTAAGCCTCCATAGTGTTTACACTCATGAAAACTTTGGTCCAGATAAATTAGGAACAATTTGAAACTGTAAATATTTTGAGCTATGCATTCAAGATGTGCCATGATCTATAAAAAGGCTGAAAAGCCTCAGGGGCCACTGTTTTCAACTTTTTCAAGGCATTCAATCTGTACACCATCACATTAAACTCCCTCTTGTAACCTTTCCTCGGAGAAGTAACTGCTTGATAGTGTGACTATATAAAACCTCCAGTGGATTTAAAGATAAGATGTAATTTCGTTTTGCTCAAATCTGTATTGAACCATTGTGTTCCTCTTTGACCATGATGACATTATTCTGCTAGCAAGCAGCTTTCAGTGTAAGCACAGATACTGCAGCATAGTGCTGGGCTGCCTGTAGCCGGCAGGGGATGCAGTGTGGAAAGGGGAGTTGCTGATTTAAATATACAATCCACCAAAGCAGTAGCATAATTGTGAGGCGTGATCTCTAATAAAACTCAAACATGCAACTGGATTCAAATCAGGGTTGCCGATTAAGAATCTGCCCTCTAGTTCCATATGGCTGCAAAATTAGCCAGATTAGACTGAGCTAAATTGGATGTTCTTCCAATTTTTACAGTGAACGAAGAATAAGAATCATATGGAAATTCTCCTAATGTGTATGAGTCACTTTCTTTTACTTAGAAGTTTTAGTTTTCTATATCATCTGCAATTTCCTTTAAACCATTTTTATCAGCCGCCAACTTTTGAAATAGGGAAAAATACCATTAATGCCTGAGGAAACCTGTGAGATCTCTTACTTTGTCCTGACACATCTTTGTTCTGGCTGGATGAAAGACTTCACTCCACTATATGACATTTCAATTTCATTTAAGAAAATCTACCCTGTATTTGTTATAAGCATTTCTCAATGGCATAACTGCTTAATCAAATTACTTGGGTTATTGCTAGTGTTGTATTGACACACCAAGGCAACATATATCAGTTGTCTGCATTTAATTGAGTGGTAGATGGAGGCAGGCATACACTGAAAACTCTTAGAGGAGTTATAATTACAAGAGTAATAGCATCTTATTGCTAATAACAAGTCTTACTTGTTCAGAGACAATAATTTTTTTCCACATTTCTTTCTCGTATGGAAAAAAAAAGAAAATGACAACAGTTTCTTGCCATTTTTACCCAGAGGGCACATTCAGTTAAAAGGACAGATCAAGATTTAATCACTGTTTTGTTGCTGATGATTAACCAGAATTCCTCTTGATTAATCAGAATATCATCAATGATTTGCTTTTAGCAAAAGACGAGCAAAAAAACCAAAAACAAAAACCCCAAACCGCAGTTTCTAACAATTATAATAATGCTTTAATTTCCAGCATAAAAATTACAATTGGTTACACCTTTTTAATTATTAAAGTATGCATTCTTGCATATTCTGAAGTTGTGATTTGAGTTCCTTCAAATTAATTTCTTGTCTCATCCCTGTCAAGTAAAAGACAGGGATGTAATTTCAGACAGTTGTGAGGGCCCAATTCTGCTGCAATGGAAACTGAAATTTTTATTTATTTCAGAATTAGCTCAATTGGCCTGTTTTGAACAGATTACTATTCCAAATAAGCCAGGGATAGTAGATACTGCAGTGGAGTCAGACCCTCCAAATTTGACCTCTTATGGCTGAGGACTTCTGACAATATTTGTATCCATGTATGACTTTGAAAATGGAAAACTAGGTGACTCTGAACAACCAACCTTGATCATATAAAAATATTTATGTATATATGGAATTTGTTTTTAAACAGTATCTCTGAGCATCTGACCTCTACCTTGCTTCCTTTTTTTTCCTCTGCATTTTCCTTATGAAGAAATTATGAAGAACAATACACAGAGAAACCTAGTATCATTTTAGTCTTCAGATACTTTATGTCTCTCTTACGGTATCCCACGGATACTGAAGTACAGAATCATGTTCCATGTTCATGTCTTTGTTGTACAGTGGCTTTGCAAAAGAAACATTTGCAGCACTGCAGCTGACAGAGACCTGAATAAATTATAATGAGTAAAACTTTTAATGCAGTGTTTGTTTTGCAAAGTTGCATGAAATATGGTCAGCATTTTAAAATTACATTTTGCAGGACTTGCTTCATGCCTTAGGTTCAATTTCAAGACAATGATTCTTTCATGCAATTTTGCCAAACATGAAGTTTTTCTTATTTTTTGTATTTTTTCTTCCTTGTCTGAAAGTTTTCTTTGCCTTTTTTGCTAGAGAATAATTTCTAAATCTATATTTGAGTGTTTTTATTGAAATATTGTTCTAATGCTCTTGTTTGCAACAAACTTTTGACATTAGTCACAGAGCAAATCTGGGTCTAGGGATATATCTTTCCCTCATCAATCCTATGATTTTCAGATCAAACGTAGCAATTACACAATGCTGCATAAATAATTGTTTACTTTCTTTGACCTCTATTATTTGCCATATTGTGTTCGCATACAAACCCCAAAAGAATACAAATATTCAAATTTTTCTTTTGCTTACACTGGTGCTGAAACACCAGAAACTTACAGTGCACTGGGAACAAAAGCATAGCCAGCCTTGCCCTGTACTTAAAGCTTAGGTTCAAAGGTGGACCTAAACACATTGGGGACCACAAACAGGTTATTGTCTATTTTAAATACTGGCCCAGATGTAGCTTTGATTTAAAGTGTCTTCACTGTTCTTGCAGTGCCTGCTGCTGAAATGGATTGGGGAACTTGGCTTGCTTTCCATAGCGTATCTGTAAGACATGAATAAGACACTTTGGGCGTTGTGCTTGAGCTTAGAACTTGCCTTGTGTGAGTGCATCAGGGTTCTGTCTGAAGTCCTGATGCATATAACACGCACCACATAACTTGGGACCCACATCACACTGCTGGTGTACAACACAGGTGGAGGGGCAAGGAACAGGGAAGTCATTTTGTCAGGAAGCAGCTGATATTGGAAAGTGAGTGGCTAGGTATTGCAGGAATATACAAGAGCTCACAGAACCTGCCTTGCCCTGAACCTTAGCAAAAAACCGCAGGTGACTGTGAGGGTAAGAAAAAAGGAAAGAAAGAGCATACTTGCAAAAGAGGGAAATTTTTGAAAAAGCCATTTTGATAAAATAATAAAAAAGCAAAGTTTAACTTATTTTTATACTAATTTTGCATGCTTCTGGTTGTGAAACAAATGGTCATGACAAATCACACTGTTCTCATTAATGTCCGTGGGATATCAATGCAGAAGCTAACTGCTTTCAAGTGACTAAGTACACTATTTTAGCTTTGCCCCAGCAGCCAGATTCTCTATTGGTATCCCGCTGATGTTTCTTATAATACACAGATTGAGTCATACAAAGCATTTTTTTGAGGGGGGAGAAAATGTTTTATAATTTGCTTTCAGAACCTCAGTTCAATCAAACAACTGCTAATATCACAATCAGTGACCCTCTGCATTTGCAGACATCTCTCTTGATAAATTAAATTGATTTTCTTTATCTTAGCATGTAAACATCCTCAACATACACTCAGACCCATTGTTTGCAGTGGTTCTAATACTGAAGAAAGTAGTGTTAATAGATTTTATGAAGTCAACAGTGGCAGCAGTAGTAGCATTTTGATCATGAGCTGTGCTCAGACATTTCTGCTTTCCTGTGAAACATGTATAGGGAAGGCTTTATCATGATATTTAATTGCTATAAATTAAAGTACAGAAATTTTCCTTTCTTTTTTCCAGGTGCATAATGTACTTAACTTGAAAAAATCTGCCAGTTGTAGGAAAAAAGAAGCATTCTGCTGTGGAGAGCTAGGTACATTGGACACAGAGTCTAATCGTCAGCTGAGTAGTTTGGGTTGCTTTATATCAGATTTTGACCACTTAGGACCTGATCCAAAGGTTGGGGAACTCACAGGAAAAAAGATAAATCTCATTAACCTTAAAGGATTTTGAATCTGGACTTTATTATAGCCACATATAACACAGAGAACTTACATTGAAACAAGGATGCTAGAACAAATTAATAATACTAAAGAAAATTCAAACTCTTAGTTATCATTAATATGAATTGTTATGAAATTGACCACAGAAATGCTGTGTAGAATCAGAGAATGGTTTGGGTTGGAAAGGACCTTAAAGGTCTCCCTGGAGACTTCAGGCTGAGCAGCCGCAACTCTCTTGGCCTGTCTTCATAGGAGGGGTGCTCCAGCCCTGTGATCATCTTTGTGACCTCCTCTGGACTTGTTCCAACAGGTCTGTATTCTGATTATGTCAGGAATCCCAGAGATGGACATAGTACTCCAGGTGGGTCTCATGAGAGAAAAGTAGAGGGGCAGAATGCCCTCCCTTGACCTGCTGCGCACGCTGGATATGATCGGCCTTCTGGGCTGCACGTGCACATTGCTGAGTCGTGTTGAGCTTCTCATCCACCAGCACCCCAAGTCCTTCTCCTCAGGATTGTCTCAATCCATCCTCTTTCCAGCCTGTATTTGTCTTTGGGATTGCCCCAACACGTGCAGGATCTTACACTTGATCTTGTTAAACTTCATGAAGTTTGCACAGGCCCACCTCTCAAGCCTGTCCTGGCTGTCTGGCATCCCTTCCCTCCAGAATGTAGACTGCACCGCACAACTTGGTGTCACCTACATGGAAGATGAATCATGCCCCGAAATTTTTTGACCTATCTGAATTGTATTTCACTCCACTGACTTTCACCAGATATGTAATTTATTTGGTTCTTAGGAGAGATTAACCTTTAATTGCTTTCTTTAGCAACATTTAGTAAACAGAGTGATAGCATGGAGATGATCTGTGCAAACAGCAAAGAAGTATTTCTTCAAGTCATGTTGCCATGACAATTCAGATTTTTCTTGTCAACTCCTGAGAAGCTTCGAAGTAATTTCTTTAAAGCAATGGATCAGGGGATATTTTTGAAATTGAAGTTGCTCTCTTTTTTCAATTTAGTATCATTTAACACAGTAAGGGACCTGACCCAAAAGATTTTAAGATCTACAAACAAGAACTATTGCAAAATATATAGCGTCATGTAACCCTCTTCATGGATCTCTGATGATGTACACCAACAGTGAAGCTGAGTTCAGATACTTTATCAAAAGATTTAGATTTTTTTTTAACTATATGATAATAATAAATAGTTATCGTCAAAATAATAGTGGATAATGATGAGTGGAGAGGCCAGTTTATAGCTATCATTTTGATCCTCAGGACAATATTTTATCTTGCAGCTATTTTGATTTTAGATTACAGAAGGATTAAAGAACAAAGAAGGACTAAACATTTTTGTTACAGTTATAATTATAAAATTAGTTCAATGAGTGAAGAATAAAATCAAAAGGCTGTTGTCCACATATTTAAATTACTATCCAAGATAACTCCTGTATACAGTGCTATTAGTAATCAAACTGAATGTCCCTCTTTTTATTTGTTTCAATTGAAATAGCCTCTTTTGAAAAAAACCACAAAAACTAGTCCAAACAACTTTAATTTAATTCTTAAGAAATAAATTACTGGCTTAATGAGGTATTTCTTAGGTTGCTGTTAGCAGTGATGAAAACATTGTAAACGAAAAGAAGATAATGTGAAGTGCTGTTTCTGCTGGGAAAATAGGTTTCTCTGTATAGAAGATAAGAAAAGTAGATCAGTAATGGTTTTCATTTTAAAATGTTCCTGACAGATGATGGCTACTGTGTTGGTGTAGTTTGTTTACCACTTTGCAATAGATTTGAGATGAGTCATATCACATTAGAAGGAAAATTGAGAAGTTGTTTTGTCAAAGGAAATTCAGTTTTCCTTTTTTATCATATATACTCAAATTATTAGTTCTCTTTAAACAGAGACACCTAATTGATTTTTTTGTGTTTATTCTTGTTGTTTCCACAAATCTGAGTTCCTCTTGTTAGAAATTGTAAGTGCAGATCTATCATTTCTATGTACTGGATAAAGTGATTGACCTGGAATCTTCAGTCAGTTCTCCTCATGCATCTTCTTTAAAGTCTTAGCCATTTTATTTTCAAGTGAGTTTGTACCACAGTAATTTCAACATCTACAAGCATGGTTGTTTTTCACAAGCCTTTCTATTCCCTTGCCTTCAGAATGGGAGTTGAATCAGTAAGGACTATAGGATGGCTTCTCAAGATTTCATGTTGTATAGAAATTATTATTTCTGTCTTATTTCCTTATTGACTTTGTAAGTTCACTTTACTGATAATGCATCTTAGTGTATCCACAGTGTTAGGAAAAATGGTACTTATACGAATATTTGATAAACAGACTTGTGGATGGAATACTTATGATGCATCAGGTCAAAGGCATTCAGCAGGAAAAACAACCTTCTTTTTCAAAATATCTGATGGAAGAGGAGATCCGTTTGTTGAATAAAATAACATGTGCATACTGAACAATAAAACATGTCTGAGCTCATTTTACCTGCAAAACAAACCTTAGTGTCAAGTTTAAGGATGCTGGGAAGAGGGCAGAAGGTCCTGTTTATTGTCAAGAGCCTAGATTGTATTTTTACTTTCTTTTCAGTAGTGCCAAATATCTGCAGTTCCCACTGCCATAAGAGAAAATTGCAGATCTCAGCACTTTCGAACATAAAGAAATTTGTACTCTTTTTACTTTTACACTTGAGAATCATCATAATCTGAATGCAATACACTGTTGTAACGAGAATAGATAGACAAGAGTATTAAGCATTTACTACTATTATCTCCCAGGTAGTTTCTGAATTAAGCAAAGTTTCCAAATCTATCGTTGTTATTTTTTTAGGAAGAAGAGATTCCTCAAGGGAAGTTTGTTTTTCTTTAAAACTGCTGTACCTAAGTAATTCTATGTATTAGAAAAAAAAAGAAGAAACCAACCTGGATTTGCTGTTGCCTGGAACAAAACATTTGTGATTACAAAGTGAATGTTAAACACAGCAGCAAATCAGAATTTGTAGTGAAGGCAATTTACAGACTACTGGCTGTACTGCATAATGGAGGCGGTTGTCCTGGACCGGCATTAAAAGCAATCAGTCCCACCTCCACTTATATTTCCTCTATGAGTATTCATAATTTTAACATTTATTTCCTATTGATGGTAACTAAGTGCAGTTCCTTGTAGCTCCATTTTTCTTTCTAAAAAACAGGCTGTTTCTAAGGGGTGAGCAGGCTCTGGTGGGAAAAAAGTGTCTACCCAGTTTTACCACTGTAGAATAGGTCCAAAACTTCTTTTGATATTGTGCGTTGTGCTGCAGACGATATTTGCAGGATGGATATATATTTGTGCAAATATTTTGAATGTGCTTTGTCACTCCATTGGGTTTGTATAGCCAGGTTTTGGTAGTGGGGATGCTTTAGGGTTGGCTTCTGTCAGAAGCTTCTAGAAGCTTCCCCCATGTCCAGTAGAGCTAATGCCATCTGCTTCCTAAATGGACGTGCTGCTGGCCAAAGCCAAGCCCACCAGCAATGGTGGTAGTGCCTCTGGAAGAACATAGTTAAGAAGAGGGAAATTACCAGTGCAATGGCAACTACAGCTGGGAAAGGGGAGTGAGACTATAGGAGAGGAACAACGCTGCAGACACCCAAGTCAGTGAAGAAGGAGGGGGAGGAGGTGTTACAGGTGCCAGAGAGAGATTCCCC
Source organism: Manacus vitellinus (assembly GCF_001715985.3). NCBI lineage: Eukaryota > Metazoa > Chordata > Aves > Passeriformes > Pipridae > Manacus > Manacus vitellinus. The sequence goes on along the minus strand of NW_021938895.1, from coordinate 19,631,514 downwards.
CGGAGCCTGTGGTGCAGACTATGGTGAGACAGCTGTGCCCCTGCAGCCCATGGAGTTCCTGCTGCCCCTGCAGGGGGACAGAAGATCCACCTGCAGTCTGTGCAGGACCACACATTGGAGCAGGTGGATGCCCGAAGGAGGCTGTGATCCTGTGTTGTTGCAGGCTCCTGCCAGGACCTGTGGACCCACGGAGAGAGTAGCCCACAATGGAGCAGGTTTGCTGTCAGGACTTGCGACCCCACAGGGGACCCACAGAGCAGTCTGTTCCTGAAGGACTGCAGCCCATGGAAGGGATCCACGCTGCAGCTCATGGGAAGGGCTCATGTTGGAGAAGTTTATGGAGGACTGTCTTCTGTGAGAAGGACCCCATGCTGGAGCAGGGGAAGAGTGTGAGTCCTCCTGAGGAGGAAGGAGCATCAGAGAGAACTCTATGTGATGAACTGACCGTAACACCCCTTCCCTGTCCCTCTGCACTGCTGAGAGGAGGAGGCAGAGAAAATATCAGGGGTGAAGTTGAGCCCCGGAAGAATGAAAGGTGGGGGAAAGTGTTTTAAGATTTCGGTTTATTTCTTATTATCCTACTCTGATTTGATTGTTAATAAATTAAACTCATTTCCCTGAGTCGAGTCTGTTTTACCTGTGATGGTAACTGGTGAGTGATCTCTCCCTGTCCTTACCTTGATCCATGAACCTTTCATTATATTTTCTCTCACCTGTCCAGCTGAGAAGGGGAGTGATAGAGCAGCTTTGGTGGGAACCCAACATCCAGCCAGGGCCAGCCCAACACAGTCATATAACACCAGTGCTTCCAAGTACAGTTTTGTAAAGCAGAAGCATTTTGTGTGATTGTCTCAACAGCAGTTAGCTACTCAGATCTACTCAGTTATGCTGCTGTTGTCTTATGTACTGTCCCAAAAGAGCAATGTGCATGAGAATCATGTCCCCTGACAGTAAAAAATCAATTAAAACGAGAAACTACTCTTTGATGCTAGAAGGATAATGTACTGCCCATTGTGAAAAAATGAGCCATTGTGGTGATGGATTGTGTCAGGTGAAAGATGAGCATTCAGCATAGACAGTCGATGGAAATCATTCTTATATTTCATTGACAAATTCTTCAATAGTACCATTGAAGAAGATAAGGTATCTCAAAAAAGAAACTACATGTGAAAAAGTATGACAGCATTTAATGGGGGTTTTGGTCAGGACTACTTTATGTTTTAAGTCAATCCTTACTCTTGTCATTTGCCTTCTTTCACTTTTTTTTTTCCTTGAATATTTTGTCTATGATTATATTTATTCTTAAAGTCTATTAGGCAGTGACATGTGTGTGGCATGATTTATTAATTTGTTTTATGGTATATCCTAGAGCGTAGGGACCCATCATACAAAGGATTATATGAACATACAGAAAATGAAATTAATGACATGGACAACATTGTGACAGGAAGCTTAAGTCTGGGGAGTATTGTTTCCTGCATGATCAGAATTAAACAAAAAACCTTGTCTTCTGAAACCTAGGCCATAGGAGCTGTCCTGTATTTTACAGAGGACATAGCCCAGCTTAGTTAACTCATAGCCGTCAATAATTATTCAGTGTTTTTTTCTGGTTTCCTTTAGTGGTATTTGTCTTGCTGGAGAGCAGTGCATAATCAGCTTCCCTTATTGTCACCAGTAACACAGGCATACCGATGTAGTTTTACTAAGCAGAACTGGTAAAAGCTCAAAACTTGAAATGTCTGTTGGCAACTGTCCTCAGTGGCACCTCCTGGTGCCACTACTGCGAAAGTCTGATATGGTCTCATAAATAACGACTGGTGCCCTCATGGGCATGGCAGTTCAGCTGCTGGGCTGATACAGGCATTATGCTGACACACTGAAAATCACGTCTTTTTATCTTGTAGGACTGGCAGGGCTGACACCATAAGATTTGCATAATTAAACACTATTTCTCTTTTTTCTTCCCTTGCGTTATTTAAAATTTGCTCTTTGCAGAGCTTATCTTTCTTGTTCCAGTCATTATTATTTCCTCTTGCTGAAGGAGTATAAGATACCTTCTGTATTATTCTCCTATATGTCTGTTTAACATTCCCAGGGTGGAAAGCGCCTAGGGTCTAGTCTGTGATGACTCCTGCACAAAAGCTGAAGATGGGCACTCTTAAAACCTGAATTAAGTCAGGGACATAAACTGTGCCTAGATTTTGTTCACGTCTTATGAATTTGGGTAAGTTTCAGTCTTCACATATTTAAAAATGCAAAAAGTGTCACATCAAATCAGACCAAAATAACCTCTATCTGACAATGGCCATTAGCAAAAGCATAGAAAAAAAATACAGGAAGCAAGATATAGGCAGGCTTTTATGTTTTAGCAGCCTCTAGCCAGTTTAGAGAACTCTTAGCCAGAGGTTGCATCTATGTTCAACATCCATCAACAAATTTAACCTTCACAAATCTGTTCTTGAACCTACTCATAATTCAGACTACCACACTATTTTCTGACAATTTGTTTTACAATTTAATTCCTGCTGTGTGGAAAAACACTGCATTTTACTTGTCTTGAAGCTTCTACCCGCCCGTTTCCCTGAGCACTTCCAGCTCTTCAGAAATACTTTACCCTACACAAAACATCTGACAGATAGGAAGGAATTATGTAAATCTATAAATTACATACTTTTCCCACGTACACCTAAAAAATCCATATGGATATTTAGAGTAACAAGCTTCAATCAATACTAATGGATGTTTCCTAAGTGCATTTCTCATAATTTTTAATGATCATGATATTGTCAGTGCTGCTGATGCACTTAAATGAATAATAGTCTGTATTTCATTATAAACAGCCACTTGCCTTTATCCCACCATCCCATTACCTGTTTTTTTATTCTCATAATATTATTTTATTGTTTGCTTTCCAATAAATAGTAAAGACTGTACATTGTGACCATCTGGATGACAGTGATGTTCAACATTTTGCCCTCTGAGACATTTCTGGAGGGCCAACAGAGAAAATGCTTAGAAAATTAGGTCCTGGCTGGAAATGAATACATCAAACCGGATGCTTAGTGATCTAAGCACCTCTCCCACTGATGTTGACCTCCATGGAGTGTGTAGCTCGCTGATAATATAAAGTGCACTAAATAGTAGATTCATCTTGCATATATGCTGTTTGCCCCTCTGTGGTCCAGCGTTTCAATGGTTGCCAGTCATTTCTTAATGGGTTCTGATGAGGGATTGGGTTTCTGCAAAGATTAGGGGAAATGCTGCAAGCACTTCTGTTAGAAAAGGTTTAGGAAGAGGTCTATTGTACTGAGAACACTGAATCCACTTCATCCTTAGAAATCAACCAATTTCTGCCCTTACAAGACCCAGATTTAGACCAAATTGTGAAAAAAAACCACGAAAAGACATTGAAAATTTTGTTCTTAGATAGAAACTTACCTCAAACCTTAAAACCTGCAAGATATTCTGTGAGCTCAAATCCATAGGCTTCTGATTGCAGTTTCACGTTAGAAAATTTGTCACTATCTGAAAAACAATTTTTTCTCTTGTTCCCTAAGACCGTAGCCTTCCTACAGGCCTTTAAGATGGCCACATAGGATGCATAAAATCTACCTTTCCCCTTTATTCTACCTCTTGCTCTCAGGACTGTCAATAGAAAAACTTACCAGCATCATAAAAACAAACCAAAGTGATGCAAATAAGTAATCAGCAAGAGCACAGCTGACCACTGGGAACAAGAGTAGCATGAGACAGAAGAAATCAGACTCACTTTAATGTTAGCAAGTGTTCCATGACTGTTCTTGCTTCTTCATTCTGAAAGGCTGTATTTAATTTCCATAAATGAGAAATTTCTGAATATTCCTGATACAGTCTATTCAGGAAAGGAAAGCATTAATTACTCCTATGCTGAACAAACAAAACTGTTGCTTAGCTTTTGAGAAGGGACAAGAACACAGGTTTTAAAGTCAGTCAGTCATCATGGCTGGGCTTTGCAAACGAAGATTTGGGAAGGGCTCTACCCACGTTTGTTACAAGCGCGTTGGTGGCTGAAAAGGCCAATACGAGATAGACACGTCCGGTTGCAAAAGGCACAGCAGAAAGACTCCTTAGGTGGTATATTCTGCAAGGCACGATTCTTTCTACGTTACCTTTTCTCTAGAGTGATCCTGCGTGCTTTCTCAAAAGCATCAGCAGTGTTATAGATGGTGTGTCTCCAGGTCTCCCAATTTGAGGCCAGAGTAGACCAGTTATGGTGATCAATATGGCCAAGGCTGAGATGTTGTTTTAGGGAGTCCTTGTATCTTCTCTTCAGGGCTCCTCTCTTGCAGCAGCCGGTGGCAAGTTCACCATAAAGCAGGATCTTCGGGAGGTGGTGGTCCTTCATCCTGGAGACATGACAGGTTTTAAAGAGGTGATTGGAAAAGGACTTCTTCCCAGCAACATGTAATGTATCTGATGTGCTGCAATCTAAATTTCCAACAGGACAAGGCAAAGACTGAGTTCTTTGGGCAGGAATGTTTTAATGGGATAACAAAATTATTTTTTAAGCAAGCTTTGTTTTCTGCTTGATTAGAAGAACATTTCACAAACATTTATGAAAATGAGAAAATATCTTAACAGATGAAGATTATGATCAAAAACTGGATTTAGGCTTACAAATAAATAGTGTTTAATTATAAAAGAAATTGCTGCTTTAGGTAGTAATACGTTAATGTTGGTTTGGGATGACATAAGAATTTGTGTAGTCCTGTGTTTATATATTAAGCTGGCCTCTTCTAAAAATTACTCACTTGACCATAACAAAAAATACCATTTAGAATATCTCAACCATTTTCATCAAAGGATCAGGTGGCATGTACATTTAGTTGCTTAAATTAGTAGAACAGTGTTTCTTCAGAGAAACTTTATTTAAAGAGATTTTTTTGATAAACTCTCTTTACTGTTATGTTGCTGGCATAATCCTTCAATATCTATCTTGTCTTCTCTCTGCCTAGAATTTTTTGTAAGTATAGTTAATGTACCTGAAAATTTCAGAAAATAAAAACCCAGTGATTATTCTAATACAATGTATTATAATGTATAAGTTCAAAAGCTAGGTCTGAGATGTGCTGAACTCTTCAGTTCCAAATTTATTTCATGGATGTTGAGGAGATTTTTGTGGTAAATAAATACACAGAAGAATTTAAGCATCAGATTTTCCCTTTATTGTGAAGCTATTTACATCTAGTACTTAAATTACCAAACTACCACTCTGCTTTAATCCCAAAACCACACAAATTTACACAGGCCTATTTTTAATTGGAAAATATCCTTTGAGCCTAATATTACATTTTTTTGGCATACTCAGAATGGTTGCATACCATGTCAGTTTGTATGACTGTTATTGAACAGTCATTGTGATCTTCAATATAGATGCTCTTCCATGAGGATAAAATTGCTTGGCTTTCTTTAAGTGTGCCTGCCAACTTTGGCCTTACAGAAGATATTCCTGGGGGTGGAAGTGGTGCCCTCTCATTTTCCCACAGAAGAGAGAGTAATTTAAGAGTTGAAGCACTTAGCTAGATTGTGAAAATATATGTTCAGCTACCTCTTCCCATAGACAATTAAGGGCTGTCTCATCCTCTTCTTTTTTCCTTGCATATACTGTGACTGCCCTTGGCTCTCCTCTGTTGATGCAGTGGAGGTTTTCAGTTAAAGTTTCCTTTGGAGGTAGAAGATTTGGGTTGCAAACTTTGCTTAAAGAAAATCAATCTGAAATACTAAAAAAGTTGCTGGGACACCTACTGGTCCCCTCTTACATGGAGAGCATTACTCGCCACACCAGAGTCATGCTTCTGGATGGGTTTCTGTCTTGCTCAGTGAATATTCAATTATTCTATGAAAAGTGGAATTGCAAGTAGTCTGCTTGAAATATTGCTCTGAGGTTCATTTGCCAGTAAATAAATAAAAGATAAGTACTGCAATACATATTTTCAGCTAATTTCAGGAAATAATCAATAGCTTTTATCACTAGAGACCTAACAACCACGTTATGCCCATCACATAAATTTACAAAGAAATCTTACAAAGAGAGGTAAGCTATTCTCAGGGAGATTGATTGATTTGTCCCACGGTTCATATTTATTTAAAATCTTGGCAAAATATTTTTTTTCTTCTAGCACAAAGTTTGCAATACCACTTAACTTATAACTGCCACATCTCTGCTGACATCATCATTGATATTTGAGAGATGAAAAAATTTAGGTCTAGATATAACACTCCCCTTTGAAATTTACATGCATTAATCTTAAGTTGCCCAGTTACCATGGTGATGAATATAGTATAAATATATGTGTGCACATGTGTCTCAGAGAGAGAGACAGAATTCAGTCATTTGAATCTATTATGGAGGTAGTACCATGGTTAACATTCACTGTTCTTCAAGTTTTGTCCATTTTTCTAATAATGTAAAAAACTTTCCGTTTGTTTAAAAGTGCAGCAGTCACAGGAAGCTCCTGCCACACAGGAAGATGCCATGTCTGAAATATTTCATGCTGAACTATTGAAGTTCAGCAACTCAAGTCCATGACCTTGAACTTCCACCAGGGATTTCTGAAATACCGGAGCGATGTGCTGGCAGTGTATTGCCTTGCTTATCAAATGCAACATTACATGGATTTTCACCTCAAGACAGAAGGAGTCATGTAATCGATACTGGAGGCCACAGATGTGTAAATTTATCACCAGTTTCATTTCCCTCAGGATGACACATTGCATTCTGGCACTCTGTAAACAGAGGAATGCATTTAGAACAGCTTTTGATAGCTATTCCACCATGCTAAGGAGTAGGACCCCCTGGAAAGCTCTTTCCCCACTCCGTGAATGTAATGTGACCAAAATATTTTTAATTTTACCACTCTATATTGACAACAATATTTTATTCCATTTTACTACATGTAGTAAAATAATGCATTCAAATAGGCACAAAACTTCCTCACCAAAACAACAACAAAAGGGCATGATTTTATGATTTTTGGGTTTTTTTTTCATCAAAACCAGTTTTAAAAACCTACACTTAAACAGCTAGTGAGGAACCCAGAGGGACAAAAGTCTATTTATGGACACAATTTAAATTAGCTCTGTCTAAGAATCGGGTTTTTTTCAAATTTAAAAAAAGCAAGCAAATCTTCAAAAAATATTAAATACAGTCCAAGAAACTATAAATCAGTGAATTTAACAAGGGTTGTGGGGAAAATTAAACTACTATAAGGAAGTGTGAAACAACAGCTTGAAAATCAGTTTGATTAAGGATAACCAGCATAGATTCAGGCAGGGGAGGTCATGCTTAACTAACCTGCTGGAGTTCTTCGAAGATATCTTCCCTTATCTGCTGCTACTGTAGATAAGGGAAATTCAGTGGATGTAGTCTACTTGTAAGCCTTTGACAAGGCACCACACCTGAGATTAATGGCTAAGAGAAATCATCATGAAAGCAAAGAAACTGTGGGATGGAAAACTAGCTTAAGTGTAGGCCACAAAGGGAAAATCTGGACAGGGTTTCTTAGGAGCCAGTGTTGGGCCCTCTGTTGTTCATGATTATGTATGTCTGAATGTAAGTGAGAGGGTGGAATAATTTGTAGCTTATGGGGGATCTAAAAGCATAGCAAGAAGTGCAGAGCAATGTGCTTGTGTTCAAAAGGTATTGTATCCTTTATATAACTTGTTAAGCAAAAATAAGCAGAATTTTGCTAGAAAAGTATACACTAATTAATATAGGAACACAAAACCATAATAGAAAATACTCACTAAATAAAAGTCTTCCAATATAATAAACAAGAGAACAAATTAGCAGTTATTAAGGGCATAAGCTGAAGTCATCAGCCTAGAGGAAAAGAGCCTTTTAAAAGGTCAACAAGATGCAAAGAACACAGAAAACATACTAAAGAAAACAATATTGTTAGTTTGCACAAAACCATAGCAAGAACATCTTTTGGACATGGTCTACAATATTTCTAATAGTTGTTCAAGGAAAAAAATATTTTCATGTTGTGATTCATTGCAGGGAAACAAAGGATATAAGGTCCCAGTAACTGTGAAGAATGTTAAAGAACCTCAGGGCTTATTTACTGTAAACCAGGAAAATATATGATGTTTTCAGGATAGTAGGACCAAGGGATTCTAGTCAAAATTAAGGCACTGTTGTGTTAGGCATGCTAATGGAAGACAACACCTTCCTGTGCCAAGGAGCTTATAATAAAACAGTTTAACTGTACAGACAAGGAGAAAAAAAGACACAAAGAACACAATAACTTATCCAAAGAAGGTCTATATCTGAATTTTGGTCTAGAATTCATATTTTATGTGTCCAAATTCAATATTTTATATAATGACTTACATTATTCCTTTATAGGTGCAAGGGTTTTGCTTAATATGAGGTAGAAAACCTAGGTGATTACCTTTTTTATTCATATACATAAGCTTAGAAATAAAAAATTCTTCCTCTGCCTTTATTCAGGGCTTAACCTTAGTCACTGATTCCACAGACCACTACTTAAATCTAATAAGAAATAGATTAAATTTTTAAAGAATCTTTACATTCATTCCTATATATCTGAATTTCAGAGAAAAAAATATTCATTTTCCAAGAAAAATAATTAAATAATATATATAAATGAGTCCAATAGGCATTTGGTTTTATGTGAGAAAAATGAGGAAAACAAAATTAACAAAATTTATCTGAAATGGCTATTTTTTGATTAAGATGGACTTAATTCTTTATGACTTTCTTATGCTCTGAGGTCTTCTAGGAAATAAAATTATTCTCAGATGATCAGCATTTCCTCCTAGTTATGGAAAGTTTCTTTGCTATATGACTCAGAGCTTTGAAGTTCATATATTTAATCTTTTCTTTCATACATACATTCAGTCTTACAGCTAGGGCTATATCCAGAAAGAGACTTTGATGCTACAACACTAGGGGCCCTGGTGCCTCACTTCCAAACATCTGGTCCCAAAAACTGAAACTGTAAGTCTGTGTTAAGCTTTATTTCTTGTTGGGGAAAAACCTAGATATCTTGAAATGAAATCATGAATAGGCACCAGGCAGGGTGTTTGTACCGGTAGATACAACATCCTCTATCCCTCCCTCCTCTGAATACATTTCACACAGCCCTGTGTGGAGGAGACCCTTCTTTACTACTAGATTTACTACTGCTACATTTTCCTAGCTATCCTCTTGTCTTCCATACATTCAACTACTGTTTCTACACACAAAACTGCATGAAATCTCAGTCCAAGTTTGACCATTTGCTCTGATGGGACATACTCTCCTGTGTGGTGGTAACTGTAGATCCTGCTCCTCAACCTTCATGTTATTCATTGTATGGTTCAGTCTCATGTAAAATACTCCTGATCTTCTAGTCTAAACAAGTCTTATTCAGAGTGAACTTTGCAATGGGAACATGAGTTAAGGAAAATGTTGGTGGCCTTAGCTGGGTAATGAACTGACTCACCTACTGCAGCAGTTGTAGTCATTATTAAGGAATTCACTGTGCATAGGGAAAGATGGAATCTGAAGGCAAGGCACTTCCAGGAACTTGTGTCAAGGGCATTTTCTGTTGTCGTGGGTTGAGGTGGCTGGGTTTTTTGGTAGCTAGGGGGCTACATAGGGTGGCTTCGGTTAGAAACTGCTAGACGTTTACCCCCAGTGAAGCTGATGGTAGCTGGCTACAGGAGGGACTTCCTGCTGCTGGCTAAGGGAGAGCCAATAATCATGCTTCTGTGATAACATATTTAAGAACAAGTTTGTTGCGCAGAAGAATTTTTTTCAAGCCAGAGGAGAGCTGACCGAAGCTCCCGGGCAGCCCCACTGCCTCCCCCGCCATGGGGGGGGTGGAGGGGGGTGGCGGCAGCCCGGCCCGGGCCTCTCAGCACCTCGCCTGGAGCAGGCAGTGATGGCCCCTGCAGCACCCTGCATCTCCCAGGCCCACCCCACGAGCAGCCCTTGCTGGAGCCCGTCCTACCCAAGAAGCCGAACGGCACCGACAGTGCCAAAGCCCCCAAGGTGAACTGTGAGGGGTGGAGGTGGGGATGCCCCGGGGGTTAGGCCAGGGCGCAGATGTGGCCCTGCGGCGAGCACTGACCTTTCCCTTCCCCCCCGCCGAGTCGAGCCGGGCCGGGGCTGGGGCGGCCTGCCGCAGTAGAGCTGAGCCCATGCCGGAGGAGATGGATGCTTGGAAGAAGGCCGTTACCCCCTGTGGAAGGCCGAGAATGGAGCGGAGTCCTTCAAGATACTTATGGCCTGTGGAGAGGAAAATCCACACTGGAACAGGTTATTCCCGGGTAGAACTCATGGCCCTGTGGGGGATCCACATCGGTACAGTTCACCCTATGAAGGACTGCATCCTATGAAAGACCATTGGGATGCAGAGACCCCCCCCTGCATCCCATGGAGAAGTGACCCTCAGGACAGTAGGTATGGAAGAACTACTGTGACCCACATTGGAGAGGTCCATCAAAGACTGTTACTTGTGGGAGGGACCCCATGGAGCAGGGGAAGGACTCAGAGCTGTGGCCCCCCTGTAACCCATGGTGAGGACCATGGTGGAGCAGCCTGTCCCCCTGCAGGAAGAGTGACCTATGGGACAGCAAATTTGGAATACCTATTGCCCGAGGGGTGGACTTGTCTCCCTGCACTGCTACAGGGTGGAGGAGGGAGAACATGGAAGGAAGGAGGGTGGGTGGAAAGTGTGTTTAAGACTGTTTTATTTCTCACTCTTTAGATCTTATCTTGTTAGTAATAAATTTTAGTATTAACCCCACACTGAGTTTTTGGTTTGCCTGTGTGACCTTTCCCAGCTCAGAGCAACTTTAGTGGGTGCCTAGAATCCGGCCAAGGTCAATGCTGTGTCTGTCTCCTCTCATGTCAATCTTGAACATATACACAGATAGGAACGGGACTCAGCCTTTCTTTAGGGCTTGTTTCACTTGAATGAAAAGCAATTCAAGAATGATGCAGTGGATTTGGGAGAGAATGACGGTATCCTACTGATCTGGTGTGGTTCCGTGGAATGTTTGGGACTGTAAAACATCCTAAATGGACTTTTTTACACTTGATACATGAAAGTAATTGGAAAAAGCTCGAGCATCATATAGTTTAGATGCTTCAAGGTTGAGGCAGAAACAGTTTTCAAGGCTAGGGACTTCTGTTCCAGTTAAGCCCTCCTCTTCTTTTCAGCAAGGAGGATGTGCAACCTGAGCCCACTGTGGGGGGCTGGTGGCCAGGGATGGTGGTAGAAGGGCTGGCAGGCAGGGAGGCTAGTGGGGCACCAGCAGCAAGGAAGGATGGCTCCTTTCTTCTCTCCCTGCTATGACATGCAAAGTCAGAGAGTGCCTTGCAGGTGTGACTGCTGTCAAAGACAAGGGTCTGATTTTTATTGGTGAACTTCGCTTTTGACTTTACAATAGACGCAACTGGAGTTTTTCAAATGATTTCTCAGGCATAAGGAAGTGCATTTTAAATTTTCTGATTAGTTAATGAGTAGTCCTTTTCTGAACCAAAGAGAAATCTGGGTTAACATCTTGCAGAACAGTTTTTATGGAACACTGACAGCAAAAGCTATCTCTTGAAAAGAAGAAAATGAGTACATTTACTTGATGCAGGGTGTTATAGCTGAGTCAAGAAGAGGCATACTATTTTCTATTTACCATTTCTTTCTTTCTTTATTTATTCTGTTAACACTGAAGTCAAGCAAAACATTTTCTTTTCTTTATAAATGTCTTGAAAATATCACCTGTGGTAGGCAGCTTATTAATCATTTGCTGCTTAAAACACACAGGTTTTGAGATCTGCCTTAGATATTTATATAAAAACAGGCGAATGACTTTCAGATCATGCTCCCCAACCATATTTACTTAAAAATGAAAGTTGATAAATTGTTTACTATGGCAAGAGAGCACAAGTGTAATATCAGATTTCAATCTATTGCTTATGTGACAGCTCTCCTGGATTTTTCCAGTTAAAATTCTTTCAGAAATAAGTGGCTGAAAAACTTGTAAAACCCTAGTATATTTATTAATTCATTTACCTAACAAGGTTCTTAAGCTTTGTAATTCATAAAAGTGAAGGTATCACCACAGATTTATTTAGGATCCAGAAGGTAATAAGATCTCGCAGTACTTCTGCATGCCAGAATTTCTGTAATTTTCTGAACATGATTGATCACTGACAAAGATTTGCTGTGCGTTTTTCATGACCTATCCATACACGAAGTTTAATTTTAGAAATTACTTAAATTATTTCTAAATTCTTTCAACTGTTTCTGTTGTTGAAAACAATTCTATTGTTGAAAACAACAGTTTCAGACATACTATATTCATATGAAATGTGTGACTTTTTAGTTTGAGAATGAAAAAAAGCCATCCTAAAATGCTTGAAGTGAAGCTATTGCTTGTGTTCAGAAAATACAGTTATGACCCTATCCATTTTCCCTAATGGATTTTATTAGTATAACAGAACTCCACTGGATATTATTTGACATACTGGGTCAGATACCAAAGAATCGTGAAGTACAAAAGGTGAGATTCCAGAGGGAAAAGTATGCTTATCAACTTGTTATCTTTTCATACACATTCAGAAGTTAGCTTACTGGATAACAAAGCAAACCTTTTGACCACTCTCTACAGAGAACAGCAACAGTCTCCTATGGAGCTCAGTAGATATTGAAGTAAATTTTTTAAATACAGGATTTAATGGTTATAAAATGTTAATCCGTCTGGGTGGCTTAGGTATCAAAATCTTATTTTCAAAGTGGTTTGAACATTTAGAGAAAGTCCCATTAAAGGACTGAAGTGTTACAATGAGTAGAATCAAAAGACTCTTCCCCAGGCACCAGACCCTCCATTTGTGTAAAGAGTATTACGTGCCTGAGAACAGTCCCAAACAGTAGACTGAATGGGCAGCATCCAACAGACAGCAATTAGAGATTATTTTGGTCTCTCAGAACATCAGAGATTCACACATCCTTTTTTACAAGCCGGCTACAGAAACTTCCCCTGAATCAGGATGCCTAAATATTTTTTTTACAGAAAACCAGTCGAGGTCACTTTTTAAAGGATTGTTGCCAGAAGAAGAGGGAGCAATAGTGTGGTCTTTAAACAAGGTTGATTAGTTGCAGAATACTCCAAATGTAATTTCTTTTTGGATTTCTCATTCACATATAAGTTATTCTAACCATTACTCTCAGGCATGTGGTAGTGCTTCCCACAAAAATATTTTCACTGTGCAGAAAAGAATTCAGGATATCTTGGCTCAGTAAGGCACATCTAGAAGTTTGGGAACTCATGTGGTAAAGACCTTTTTTATTTTAAGAAACAATTATGACTCTAAAGAAATAATAAAAAAAAAAATCAGAAGAACTGAATCTTAACTTTTCCCATTCCTAAATAAATGTCCAGACTACCAGATTAAAGTTTTACATGCCATGTACTTTCCCAACAGAAGACTGTTTATGTTTGCCATACAGAATTAGGTAACATCAAAAGGAGAGGCTGAGAACATATATTGTGTTTAGGAAACAACTAAGATGAGGAGATGTGAATTTGAATACCCCTGTCAAAAGGCTGATGTCCTGGCTGGATAGTGCTTTAACGCCAGCAATATCTAGGTAAACTGTGCCATGAAGGGAGAAACTACCTTTATTTTGTGTTCAGTCAGATCTGTTGAAATGCTCTAACAACACTAATCAGATCATATATTTTACTTAACAGAGATGGAGAAAGATCTTTGTATATTCTTGTTTATTAGGATTGAGATGTACTAAAATGCTTTTGAGTTTGCTCCAAAGCAGACCGGTATGTGCTTGCAATACTTCTATAAGGAAAACATGGTGCCTAGAGGTGAAGTTGCAGCAGACTCCACTTACTAGTGATTAAGTCTAATGATTTTTACTCAGTTTTCGTAGAATTGTAGAATGGTTTGAGTTGGAAAGGACTCTAAAGATCATCTCCTTCCAACTCCTCTGACATGGTCAGGGGAACATTCCACTAGACCTGGTTGCTCAAAGCCCCATTCAGCCTCACCTTGAACACTTCCAGGCATCCACAACTTCTCTAAGAAACCTGTTCCAATGTCTCATTACCCTCACAGATTTTAAAAAAAATTATTTCTTTTGATTCTATGATTTGCTAAATAGTATTGATTTTACCAATCTTCATTCTTATTTATTGTATTTTTATACAACAACAGCATTAGTAGTTAATAAATCAAAATGCTGACTTCTTGCCACAATTTCAATGGGTGTTAATATTGCAAATTAATGGATGTAATTGAAAATAATGAGCTCAGTTGATGTCAGTGACTCAATATCATGTATTAAGTGTTTGATATACATCAAGCCAAATTAAATGTTTTTATGAGATCTACTTTTTCTACTTATCTTTGTTTTGAGTATGAGTATTCTAGGAATGTAAATTTCTCAGCCTAACTTTACATTTTTAGTAGAAACTTTCTAGTTTGTAAATTAGAACTGTGTTATGATTTTTCAATGTGAATCATCACAGCACTCTAAGAAACTGCCCATTAGCTAATTTGAGGCAACTGAATACCTTAGTTCACCCCAAATATGAGTTAAAGTCATAAATCAATACAGATCAGCTTCTCTAACACTCTCTGAGAGTACACACAGGGTAGTGATAACTTGGCTAATGTGGGAGTGATTCGTTAAGTTATTGTAACTTAATCAAGTGTTCACTTCTCAAGTTGCACAATGATCAAGGCATTGTACTTATCCCCTTATCTAGTGCTAAGTGTCATCCGTATTTAGTAACAGTATTATTAACAAGAGCAATGTATCATTATTGTGCATGCAGTGTCTTAGCTTGTATTTGATTTCTTTGCTGAAGTTCTTTAAATGCATGGAGGCAGATTTCTGTGGGCACACTGCAATAAAGCACGCTGCTTTCACACAGCCTCATGGAAGCCTTGGCAGGGAATGTCAGACTCCTATGGTGTGACCCACAGCCAAGGAATAAAAAGTCTAAGCAAAAATGTAACGTGGAAGCTTCTGAAGGAAAACATGCTATCTTATGATTTTAGCAGGAATATACCTAAAAATCCTTTCACAAATTCAAGCTTTTTTTTTTCTTTCTCTACGTTATGATTCTTAGCACTTGTTGCTACACTTCATTGAGCTGGAAAGACAACTGTGTCACCACAATGATTTAAGCTTTCTGGAGCCCAACCTTTCTTCTACAAAGAAAAATAAGTTTGCTTCATTTCCAGTTTCCTCCTTCCAGCCAAAGAAACAACAGCCTTGAGGAACATGACTGTGGTCTGCACTGTGAAGATCTATACACTTACTGCTAATCACTGTATGTGTAACTCCTGACCATACTAGCCTTGCTAAGAAGTGAATTACAGTCTGCTGAGTACATTAATATCTATAAGCTAGAGCTCCAGCTTGTAGGGCCAGTAGAAATGGTAGAGATAGTAACTTAGCAAACACTGATATTAAGCACACAGTACTACTGTCTAATTGCCTTTTATGCTTCTCTAATATTAACCCTTTAGTCACTCTGACAAGTACATTTGAATCAAGGGAGGGAGATGATTTTGACAGTTTTGCGTAGAACAATAATGTAGAAACTGCCACAGAGATAATGTAGAGACTGCCACAATGAGAAGCAGCATGTAGTGCTAATGCTCAACTTTTATCCTGTCTCTTAAAAAAAAGCAGAAATGATCATGTCTTTTTATTTGGTTCATTTTTCTAATATATAAACCAGGCTACTGTTGATTTTTCTGCGCTTATAATACATGCAATAATTGTTATTATTGTTAACAATTGTTAACGACTGTTGTTATGTGCTAGATTTTATGCTAGGTGGACTCATTGAATATTCTTTTTAGCAGCAGCACTGATCATAAGGAACTCAGTATTCATTGTAATAGCACTGATCATAAAGAATTCATTTGCTATTCATATAGATGTTACAGATGTTTCCATAGGACTTATGCTAACTGCAATCTTAGGTTCCTTTAATGGATAGTTACACAAAGATTGGTTTTGAAAGGATCTCCTACCACTTCCTGGCTGACTGATTTAGCTTTGGCTGTATGGAAGTAGAGCTCAAAATATGTGAGGGGTTATACACCAAGCTCTTTAACAATAATAGGGTTCATTTTACACGACATTTTCTACTACCTAGATTTTGAAACCTGTATGTTTAGCTGTTAATCAGCCACGGAGCTTCGTGGAGGAGAGATCCATTTTCAGACATAGTCTTCATGCTTGTGCTGAGACTTGATAGTTACAAATATTTTTGGCATCACTTACAATGACAGAACAGGTTATTTACAAGAAAATATGAGGCTAAATTGTGCAAAGGGGAAAAAAAGGTATATTCTGAATAATAGTTATTCAGAGTGTACTGAAATAGTGTAAATTAAACACATTTATATTAAACACTGAGACCAAGGGGTCTCAGTGCGCTGAGCTGGAGGACTGTGACTGAGAGAATTATCAACCCACCCAGTTAACCCTGAAACTGTGTGGGATCTGCTGCTTCAGCTGGATCCCTAAAAATCAATGGGACCTGAAGGGATTCATCCCGGAATCTTCAAAGAGCTGGCTGATGTCAATGTCTCTCTCAATGATTTTTGAGCGGTTTTGGGAATCTGGAGAGGTCCTAGCTGACTGGAAGCTGATGAACATTGTCCTAGTTTTCAAGAAGGCCAAGAAGCAGGACTCTAGACCCTACAGGTGTGTCAGGCTCACTTTGGTGCATGGTAATGTAATGGATATTATTCTGGGAGGTATTGAAAAATACCTGAAAGACAATGCAGTCATTGGTCACAGCCAGCATGGCTTCATGAGAGGAAAGTCCTGTTTATCAAACCTGATTTCCTTCTATGACAAGGTAACCCACCTAGTTGATCAAGGAAAGCCAGTTGATGTCATCTTTTTGGATTTCAGTAAAGCTTTAAATGCTGTCTCTCCCAGGATCCTTCTGGACAAACTGTCCAGCCACAGCTGGATAAACACATGATGGGATGGGTGAGCAACTGGCTCACAGGTTGAGCACAGAGGGTAATAGTGAATGGGGGAACATCAGACTGGTGACCTGTCACTAGTGGAGTTCCTCAGGGCTCCGTCTTGGACCCTGAGCTCTTCAGCATCTTGGGCTGGGACGCAGGACTGGAAGGGATACTAAGCAGGTTTGCAGATGACACAAAACTGGGAGGAGTCCTTGACTCCCTCGAAGGCAGGGATGCCCTGCAGAGAGACCTTGACAAATTAGAGGAGTGGGCAATCACCAACCAGGTTCAAAAAGGGAAAGTGCTGGATTCTGCACCTGGGATGGGGCAACCCCAGATGTCTGTACAGACTGGGGAATGAGATGCTGGAAAGTAGTGCTGTGGAAAGGGACCTGGGGGTCCTGATCAACAGCAAGTTGAATGTGAGTCAGCAGTGCTGTGGCAGCCAGGAGGGCCAACCATGTCCTGGGGTGCATTGGGCAAAGCATCACCAGCCAGTCGAAGGAGGTGATTGTCCCGCTCTGCTCTGCACTGGGTGGCCTCACCTTGGATATTGTGTGCAGTTTTGGGTGCCACAATATCAGAAAGATATTAAGCTATTAGAGGAGAGCAACAAGGATGGTGAAGGGCCTTGAGAGGTAGCCATATGAGGAGTGGCTGAGGTCCCTTGGTCTGTTCAGCCTGGAGGAGACTGAGGGGAGACCTCATTGCAGTGACAACTTCCTCGTGAGGGGAAGAGGAGGGCAGGCACTGATCTCTTCTCTGTGGTGACCAGTGACAGAACCTGAAGGAACGGCTTGAAGTTGTGTCAGGGGAGATTTAGGCTGGATATTAGAAAAAGCTTCTTTACCCAGAGGGTGATTGGGCACTGGAACAGGCTCCCCAGGGAAGTGGTGAGAGCACCAAGCCTGACATAGTTCAGGAAGCATTTGGACGATACTCTCAGGCACATGATGTAACTCTTGAGGATGGTTCTTTGCAGGGCCAGGAGCTGCACTCGATAATCCTTGTGGGTCCCTTCCAACTCAGCATATTCTGTGATTCTCTGAAAAGTATTCACAACTGCATTGATAAGTCATATTTCATTATCTTTACACAAAAGATACCTGATATGAAACATAAATATGCATAATAAGGCCTTCTTGCATATGTATTATGAACACCAGTGCTTTTAATATTAAAAGTGAATCCATACGGGTTATTTGACATGTAAAATATTAACTTTTACAGCAAGAATGCAAATGAGAGTTTTAGCACTAATTATAGCTGCAGATCCCACTCAGGAATGAGGTTCTGTGTGACTAATGATTTAGGCAAAATGAAGAAACAGCCTGCTTCTCTCAAGAGGCAGCATATCTTAGCTCCCTCTCCTCTCTCTGAAACCCTTCAAAATTCTTAGCATGTCTCAATAGAGTACCTACTGCGTATGCCACTTCCAGGAACTGGCTTCCAAAGACAGGTCACCAGCTCCGTGTTTTTATAGCTAGTTTTATAATTCCAGGAGATATTCTATAAACTTTTATTTTAATTGGTTGTTCCAAATATCTCATTTCTATTTATTCCATTAATAAGACAAAAAACTTGAGTTTTGCTATAGAATGGTGTAATTGTTCTACCATGAATCTTTTACAATACTTTTCCTCTGTCAGCTTTTTTGCATAGAAGAATAGAATGTTATTTAAAAAATAATAGTAATAATATTTTTTTTAAAAATCTAGCTTTTTTCATTATTCTTTACTTTCTGTGTGCAATCCTCTGACAAACGTATCCACTCGAGATGACTGTGATGACTCTTACCCAAACCTGTCATTGTTATTCCTGAAATGGCCAGAGGGGTCACTGGAAAGTAAAATGGAACTTAATTCTTGTCAAAGAATCAATATGAAGAAGCTTTTTATGGTAGGTTCCTGTGAGAAAACTCTTTTTATCTGAACTACTTGCTACTTTTCTGTATGGGCAAGTATGTTTATATTTTTCTTAATGTTATTATCTTTTATTGAAGAAAATTTTAGATAAAGCATACCTAAGAAATATGCTGTTAGAAATAGGATGACAAAACAATTATTGAGTAGTACCATAGGTGTTTTAGACTATCACATGCTATCTTTTAATAACAATACACACATATAATAAAGTGGAAAATTACTAATACTGTGACTTATTGCCAATCTGTAGCAGAAAGGAAGTAGTTTTACTAATATTTAACAAAGGAAGTTTTAACCCAAGTTTCTCTGATTTAGTAATAAGTTCTCTTTGTTTCAGTGCTGCTAGCCAATGTCTCTAGAGTTAAGCAATGTCTTATGCAAACATCTAGGAATGCAGATGTTCCTAAAAGTCCATAACTGTGGATATAATGCAAATTCGAAATGATGTTGAGTTTTTAATTCCTGCTTAATCACATATAAGTGATGAAGTGTCAGTATTCCTGAGGTGCCCACATTACTTGTGAAAAGGGGGCAAGAGAAGAGGAAAGTAAAAATACTGTCTTCTTAATTCAGTTATTCTGGAAAAGATCAGTAGTTTTTGAAATGTGAACCTCATTTTTAAGAAGTGTCTTGTTGTACATTACCGTAAACACTCTTGTGATGTGTACAATAACTATGAGGAGTTCTTTGTGAGCAAATTACTAAATCACCATCCAGGCTGTTTTAATAAATCACTACAAGGCTTATTAGTGTAATTTTTTAGAGTTCATCAAGGTGCATCTACTACAGCTGCATAAATACATGTGGCAATTTCACTACCAGTAATGGTCTTGGCAAACAACTGAATTCTGACTGGGTGTATACAATTTGGCTAGATAATTAGATTTTTTTGCTTCTAATATAATTTTCCTAATTTACCTAATTTCTATTTTTTCCTTGCATTGAGTACCTTAAAAATTAAGAGTAGGGAATGGATTGTTTCATTGAAATAAAATTATATGCATCTAAAAGATTAGTTAGTTTATTTATGTGTTATCAAAGTCAGTGGATTACCTTTTGCTGCATATTGCTGCTGCTCTGAGGTGAAATAGTCCAAAATCCACCAAAATAGATGGTCAAATTCTTCCTTTTCCTTTCACTGACAGTGAGGCTAGGAACAGGTGAAAGGAATTTAACAAGGGTTTTGTTTCCTTTCCCCTCAAATAATGATGCTTTTATATATTACTAAGCATATAGCAGGTCTGGCAGTAATATTCAGTATTCATATTAAATAATGTCAACCTATTCAAAATAATATTCGTAATATTAAATGTCTATGTAATACATGATGATGTAAAAAGCAGAAAAATAGTTAAGTGAATTGAGGGTTTAAGCTCTGTGCAACCTTTCCATTATATAAAATGTGCCACTATTTATCAGCTGAAAGTTGATATGGGCTCTAAGGACAAGATTTTCAGAGGGTTTTTAATCCCTGTGTCTTGAGTTGCATTGTGTTAAGCTCTCAAAAACATCCCAAATGCTTAAGCACAGCTCTGGACTTCAAAGGGTCCCAAGTTGTGCATCCAAAAGTACATCCAAAGTATATTCAAAAGTAAGACATTTAAAATCACAAGTCGTTGATTTTTTTTCTAAAAGATATTCAAGGCCTCTAGACTAGTAGACTAAAGTCAGATCAAATAATTTCTTAAAAAAAACCCTCAGATAATTATGTATATTGATTCAAACATAATTAGTACGAATTCAAAGTGTATATTGATTTGTGCCATACTGATTTAGGTGGCTAGGTACATAAAGGAAGTAAATCCCTAATCTCTGTTTGAGATTGGTATTTGTTCAATTGCTCGGAGACATCTGCATCTCCAGGCTGAATTTGTTATTCGATATCAAGTGGCAAGTCTGCATGCATGATTCTCTTGTCAGTATGAGTTAAGTTCCTAGGGACTAGGATCTGCAACCTGATTTTGAATGTACAGATCAAATTTTGTGTAAATGTTCTATGTCTGAAAGACCATGCAAGATAAGCAAGCTTGTCATTTAAATATGAATACACATACTTTATTTATGCTAATGTCAATATTTCTATACAAATTACAAAATTCATTACCATACTTGATCATTATTAAACTGATATTTAGGACTTGAATTCTAAGAATGTCTAGGTTGGAGATATCTGGCATTGTTTCACCAGTGAGAAATGCATTTTTTCCTCAGAATGAAGCAAGCAAATATACTGAACTATGACACCATTAAACCTTGCAATATTCTCTAGCCTAAAAATAGTTAAGGTTTATGTTTCAACCTGTAGGCATCATCTGCTCAATTCTAGTGGGTCAAGTGATTTAGAAACGTAACCCTGAAAAATTTAACTTAAAGATTGACTTTCCAGTGGGAGACTTCTTTTGTTTTATAAACGATCGTATCATTTACTGTGTGATAGAACCTGGCACTGCCAGAAAACCTGTTTATTTGCCTCTAGAAAGCATACAAATTCACATAGGCAATCTTAAATAAAAACATCCACAGCAGCACAGTATAAGCATATAAGCAGCAACACATGATGTTTCTATAAACTATTGCTGTTGCCTCAAATCACTTCATCTTAGCTCACTTTCTACCAGTAGCAGTGGTGTTGTTGGCTGTAGTAGATCTGTACACTGAAATCATAAACTGTCATGCTGTATAGCCCCTTGTTCGGTTTTTTTAAGCATCTTTCAGAATCCTTACTAACTAAACAGTGACTCTTGGAAATTGCTCCTTTCCATATCTGCAGGCCTCAAAAACTTATCTTGCCTTTTCACACTTGCTTTTGATTGTGAGTCTACTTTTCAATAGAGTCTGTGTGTTACACTAAAGATCTGAATATTGGTACTGCAGCTTTACTTCTGATCTTTCTTTTCGTTCTTCCAGCAGTTACATGTTCACAGGAAGGTAGTAAATATGCCTTCTTGTTTGTGGGTGGTATCAGCATGCCTATGTATTTCTGATGGGGTATTGTCAGAATGCCAGATCTTTGCCCAGCTGTGGGTTGAATTGGCAATTTCTTAGAAGCCTGTGCGATATGAATAAAATGAAGTATATTACAGCTGTCCTCATCTTAATACAGAGGGATAATCAGCAGAACTTGCAGCAGGTCCCAGCATGTGATATCTCCGATCAAGACTGAGTATCACATGCTGTGATGTGAGATAGGCTGCATCTTCTTATTAGTAATAAGCTTAGCTTCAAACTGAATAAACGACTATCTGATCTTGCATTTACAAAAAGCAAAACAGGTAGTCAGTAGACTAGGATACTATTCTCCACAGAGTCACAGTCTTCTTGTCTAAGAAATCCTGTTAGATAGCATGTTAAGATTTACAACACTGAGATTTAGATGACCTATTTGAGATTTTACTGTCCTGACTTCTAGATGCACAGGGCACCATTTCAGCAATAAAATACCAAAGTCTAAAAACAAAGTTTAGATGTCTCAGGCCAGACATCTGTAAATGGAAGCAGCAAAACAGTGGCCATTTAAGCAAAGATGTTAGCCTTACTCATCAGTTTCCTCCTCTACCAAAAAAAAAAAAAAAAAAGGTGATGTTCTCTGCAAGAATGTGGTTAAATCACATTCCTCTGTATTTATTTTATTACTATTGCTGGTGCTGTGGAAAATTTGTAGCCATTTAAAAATTAAATGGCACCTACTAATAATGCTTACATGAAAGGTGTTGCTAATTTTTATTGCATTTTTATACCTGTTTTTGTCACTGGTTACATGTGTCAGGCAGATGATACAAGGAAACACAGAACAACAAAGAAGCAAAATCATTATCTCTTATGAAAATACATACTTCAGCAATGTTGACATGTGACTTTTTTCATACCAGAAGACCTAGAATCACAGAAAGGAAAAAACACAGGAGATGTAGGGTGACTGACTATGACTTTAACAGACATGTAACTGTTTAGAGAATTTAGTCTCAAAACAGGGAACAACAGAAAATAATCTAAAGACATGTTAATAAGGGGTGCCATATCAGAAATGCAGGTAATCTATAAATAAACAATTTATTGTCTAAGTAGCTGTATTTTTCCTCAAAGACAGCAAAGTTTCTGACACTTCAACAGATGGAAACAATTTGATTAGGAACAGACATTCAGAGTCCTCGAATGAAAACTGAATTTTACTGTTTATTATGTTTTCTAGAAATGATGTTCAGAACAACGTAATTTGAAAGTATTTTGAAGTGACTTTTCCACAGTGGTCTTAGCTGATAGCATGGGACAGATGGTGCAACGCAGGCCAGCATACAAAGAGTTTACTTCTTTCACAACTTTATTAGCTAAGGGCTTTGAAAAGTAACTGTGATGCAGTCTTGTAGAACAGGTAAACAAAATGGGACAGGCTTTCTACCCCTAGTTAGGTACCACCTTTGAGCTGTTGTGGCAGGGGAGTGAGAAGGAAGGAGAACGGAAAAATCCTCCTAGTCAGATGTTTCTTTAGCACCTGCTTCTATTGAGTTTCATGCTGGGTAAGCTAATTGCCATGCCTACCATTGCCTATCAACTTCCCTCAGGTGCTTGTGCAGAGAAAGGGGCAGGCCAACATCCACTTTTTTGATGTCAAAATCATGCTGACAAACTGAGTCATCAGCTACTTGCTTTGTTAACACATTCTTGTGCAGCAGTTAAAGTAAAATCCTTACTGTAATACCTACTGTAAATAGCTGAAACAAAAGGATATGCTGCCAAGCTGATAAAGTGCTGCAACCCTAATTAGACAAATGAGTTGCTAGATTTCTGAAAGACATGATACATCATGAATAGGGATATATAAAATTAGGTTATATCTAATTTCTTTTTATTTCTATTTGCATTTTAATGAAGATTGAGCCTAATGAGACAAAGGGCAGAGAGATTTCTGTATCAAAAATACCCTTGAATTTTCTGTGTGTCAAGGATTAGATTTTCCATGATTTGGGGTACCTGAAGGAAGATAAGTACCTGAAAAAGTTTTTAAAAATGCAGTAGGCATTTATATACCTTGGTTTTCCCCTTGAATCTACCAGGAATTTGTAAAATACTAGTCTGCTTGCATTCTCCTACTTCTAAATGTCTTCAGAAAATTAAACAGTGGGATTTCGAGAAGTGTTGAATGAAGGCAACAGAATGCAGAATTGATGGGAAACATGATCTGGCTTTAACAACTCCAGTAACCAAGTCCTCAGTGTATGAATATTGTCAATATTATGTAACATTGCATGCTGCTTGAGAAAAGACTGATTTTTTTTCTTTTTTTTTTTTTTTTAAATAGCATTAATTTTAAATATCTTTCTTGTTGTTGGAATTCTTAGCACAACAGATCTGTGTAACAAACTACATTTTTTAAATGGCTCGAAAGAAAGCTCTACGAGCTCTCTAAAGATCTTTATTAAGACGTATCATTTTGACTAAACCATGATTAATTTTCCTACTTATTGAGCATGCAGGGAACAGATGAATGTACTATATGGTGACTAGAACTTCACTGAAGGAACGGTAGCATAGATACATCACTAAACGTTACCATATGTCTAGGTACATTATGTGCATGTTCATTTGGACTCTGGCCCTCTGTACTTTTGGGAACATGCTTTTAGGAACATGCTTCTCTTTCCTGTTATAGTTTTCTAACAACATGCTCATTGTATATATTAATAATCCTTTAAAAGCTCATTGTACCTTAATTATGGTTAGAAATATGATATTTTCTACTACAGGCTGCTTCTTTATATGGCCAGGCTACCTATGCTGTAATGAATTTGTATCAGATTTCCCATTTGGTTGATCTGATAAAACTTACCCATACACTGTTAAAAAGTCATTTGAGTACTGAGCATGTTACAGACAAGTGATGCCATTCAGTGTCAGCTTCTCAGATATTAAATGGCTTTAAAGGAAGGTGGACTACAATAGGCTGGACTTCATCAGAAAAAGACAAAGAAACAGATTTACAGGCATTCTGTAGTCACCACCTGCAATTAGCAAAAGAACAATAATTTTTGACAGTAATTAAAAAATTTAGAAGAGATCTATACTGAAAAATCTGAGTATCTCCAGTACTGCTCTTGCTCTCATTTTGCAGATGCTAATTTAATTCCCATTACTCCTGCAGCATTAGGTATTTCCCTGGCAGAGCTGTTGGCTAACCTCTTCTCCAAGCACAGTTTGCTTATTGTTAAAATGCAAACCAAAACAGAAAATAAAAAATGTTCTACACCTGATCTTCTAACAGAGAATCATAGAATCATTGAGGTTGGAAAAGACCTCAAGATCATCGAGTCCAGCCATTAACTTGCCACCACTGTGTTCACCACTAAACCATATCCCCACATGCCACATCCACATGCCTCTTGAACACTTCCAGGGATGGTGACTCAACCCTTTTCCTGGGCAACCTGTTCCAACACCTGACCACCATTTCAGTGAAGAAATTCTTCCTAATATCTAATCTAGACTCCCCTGATGCAACTTGTGGCCATTTCCTCTTGTGCTGTTGCTTGTTACTTGGGAAAAGAGATCAACCCCCACCTTGCAACTGCTTTCGGGTAGTTGTAGAGGTCTCCCGTGAGCCTCCTTTTCTCCAGGCTAAACAACCCCAACTCCCTCAGCCACTTCTCACAAGACTTGTGCTCCAGATCCTTCACCAGCTCCATCGTCCTTCTCTGGACAAGCTTCAGCACCTCAGTGTCTTTCCTGTAGTGTGGGGCCCAAAACTGAACACAGGATTTGAGGTGTGGACTCACCAGTGCCAAGTACAGAGGGACAATCACTGCCCTGGTCCTGCTGGCCACACTACTCTTGACACAAGCTAGGATGCCATTGGCTTTTTTGGCCACCTGGGCACACTGCTGGCTCCTATTCAGCCAGCTGTTCAACCACCCCCCGCAGGTCCTTTTCCACCAGGCAGCTTACCAGCCACTCTGCCTCCAGCCTGTAGCACCACACGGGATTGTTGTGACCCAAGTGCAAAATAGCTAATCCACTGTGATGTAAATTAAAAAGTGGGAGCTGATCCTCTACAGAAATTCTTAATGTAAATATAACTTAAGACATTAAACCTTATAATGATTTAGCAAAAAAGATTTGACAAAGGATCTGTCTCCATGATCAGAAGTAGTTAATTGAAGTGCTTCAATAAATGCTACTTAAATCTTACTATGCTTATAAATTCTGAAACATTAAGATTATCCTGTATGCAAATCTAACTTGTAGTTATGCCAACTTATAGTATCCTAATCAAAATAAACCACAAGTGGCATTTATCTAATTAGAGCTTCTGGATTGACTCACCTGTAGAGCAGAATTTTCATATTTTTCAGGAAGGCGGAAGGATTACAAATATAAATTAATTATCTTCTTCTTTCTGTTCTGCATAGCAGGCATTCAGTCAGTGAGATACAATAGCATACTTCCTGTAGCTCTTCCACATAATTCTGATGCTTACTGACTTCCTAAAGCATAACTGGGTCTGCTTAGTGAATGACAAAATTAACTTCTGAACAAATCTTCCCAAAGCAGCAGTTTTTAAAAAATAGATATTCTCAGGATGCAGTTTAACACAGTTAGAAATCACATTGTAGGATTAATATGACAGTAATCAATGTAAATGGCCAGTTGTTTTGTAATAAATAGGTTTCTTGCAGTAAATTATTTTTCTTATGCTCCTAAGTTAATTAGAACATAGGGTATGGATGTATCTGGTTTTAATTCTGTTCAATATTTATTGGTTAATTATACTACTGAAGTGTTATTATTTTATCTTCTTTTGTTTGGGTGTTTTGAGAATGATTTGTTTTTGTTTATTCCACCTCTTGCATTGCATAACATTGCCAATGTGCTTCCCCTGTCAGGAGGGCTCCTCATTCCGCATTTGCAGAGGTCATGCAGCATAGCTGCAAAGGTGAAATCTCTCCTTATTTTGCTGATGGTTTTGACTTGCATTTTAAATCAATTTACCTTTTAGTGACACAGCATTTTTTTAGCAGATCTTACAAAAAACCACCACCCTCCCCCCCAAAAAAAAAAAAACAGAGAAAGAAGGAAAATGTCTTACACATACATTAAGAACATTTGTCAGCTGTCTACATGAACTTCTGCATTAGCTCAAACCATAAGACCTATGCACAAATTTACTAAACCAGCTTATAAAACCTGATGCTGTTATTGTCATACTTCAACATTAATATTGGAGCAAATTCTCACTGGAGTAATGCTGTTCTGGCTCAACTGAGCTATGCACATCACTCCGGAAGGTAATACCCAGTTGTTCAGCCTCCTAAGAGACAACTAAGTAGATGGCTTAGTAAACCTGATATAATCAAAACAAAAGATGTTTTAAGTCAGCCAAATGCAGAATTACTTATCAGAAGCAAGGAAAGAAAATTATAGTTACTGAATGGAGAACTGACAGTCAGTTACTTTCTGTCTCTGGTTCTAGTTTTTTTGTATGCCTTTACTAAGACTAGGTGCAGTCAGAGTAGGGACAGCTCCTTTCTTTGTGGAGCTACTGAGCACAATCAGGGAAAGGAACTTCTAGGGTTGAAGAGGTGCAAGGGAAACTACCTGGAGCTGGGAGACTGCAAGCTCCAAGTAAGCATGAGAAACTGTGGTGAGGGACAAAGAGCAGATATCAGGTCACCAAGATGATGAAAGAAATTTCCTGCAACCAAAGAGAAGTGCAAATGCAAATTGGGAGATCAATGATTTGAGTAAAACAAAGACTGGGTGCCAGGATAAGTGTGCAAAGGAGCAGAGCAGGATAGTGGTTTATAAACTCCCTTAATGGTTATTCTACTTTGAGTTTCCTATGCTTACAAAATTTGGGAATCTGGTCTATCTAATTTTAAAACCTGACTGGTTTTTTGTGGTTTTGTTTGTTTGTTTGTTTTTTGTTTTGTTTTGTTTTCTTGTTTTTTTTTTAGTTTAAAAGCCTTTTGATCTTCTTTGGGAAGTTCACTGTAGGAAAAGGTTTAGTAAGATCCACCTTATGGCTTTTTCTACTCATAGATGCCATTGAATAGACAGTTAGCTGAAAAGCAGTGACTGAAATCTGGTGCAAAGAGTAGCAAGTTCCTGGTACACAAGTGCCATTGACAACAACTAAAGGGTTGATTTACTCAGGGGTAACAAATTGGAATAGGGAAATAATTTCCCTACATGTGCTATTTAAAAGGAATTGTACTGGAATAATAAATATATTTTGAATATTCATTAAAATAGTATAAAATTGGTAGAATTTAATAGAAAATAACAACAAAGCTTTTCTGAAGAAAATGTCCATGTGACAGACTCAATAACCTCTGCCCATGTATTATGTCTTCCATGGCATCATATGCCACACTAAATGACTCTTTATTCTAAAAGAGAAAGGTATAATGTCTGAAAGCTGAAACCAAGAAAAATAAATTAAAAACTAGGACCACATTTTTAAGTCTATGGTGATTAATTGCAGGAACAAACTACTTAGAGAATTATTTGAGGCCCCATTTGCTATATTTCAGATCAAAAGTAGTGTCTGAAAAATATCATTTAGGAAACCCAAGATGTTAAATAATAGCGAAACTCATACTATTTGATTTATGAAGGAAAAAAAAGTTAAATGAAGTAAAGTATAATACTAGTACATAGCAGGACAGACTATAGAACCTCATGGTGCAGACTACTTCCAAAATTTAGAATCTTTAGGAGTCCAATTACTATAAAACACAAAATATTACCCTTGCTACCCAGATTTTCTTGGAGGCTCTGTAGAGGCTCCAAGGTCAGGAGTATGCAAAAAAGGTCTTTGCATGTTAACTTATAGTTTACAGGCATACATTCAGTATCTTCACATGAAAGAAAGAAGCTTTGTATCACTATTAATACATGTTTTCCTGTAAATGCAAACCCTCTGTATAGGCTTCCAGCAAAGCAGGAAATGGAAAGATCTGAACTGCAGCAGTAGCCAAATTAATGGTCCTTCCCATGGTCTCCTTTCATGAAGGAAAAAAATCACATCATGCACAAGAAGAAATGGAAGAAATTGTTCTAAACTGCATGGGGATTGGCATCCATATATGTTGCTCCTGTATGTTTGATTATCAGAGAACGGAGATTTTCATATTTTTCCCAGGAATCTCCACAGAGCAGTGAGACCTGTGGTGATGTATATATTGCACAGAAATTATTCTTCACTGATAGCTTCCTGTGTTACAACTTACACTGAATAAGTGTGTAAACAAAACTGCTGAATCAATACTACAGGTAGAGAACATCAGTGGTTTTATTTTGTCTTTCTTTTTACTTGTGATTAACAAGAACCTAAATATTCCTTTGTTTCACTTTATATTTGACTCTGTATGGGATAGATATTATATTAAAATGAAACATTTCAAGAAGACTTGAAAATAGAATACATCACAAAGCTTGTAGATCGATTAATTCAAATAGCTGGAATTTGAAATCTCCACTTAAGAATCTTCCAGAGATTTTAGAGAAATGAACATAAACCCTCTGATTTGCTTTGAAGTTTCACTAGCAAAGTTACATTTCCAAGTCTTTACAAATTTATTTTAGTTCAGACTTGGAAAAAGGACAATTAATATTCTTAATGTTTTCTGTGCTGAGTGGGATTCTTCAGAAAATTTTCACATTTAACTAATAAATGCGAAATAACCTGTTTTCACACCAGTGCACTTGAAAAGGTAGGAATACTGGTTAATACAGCTGTGCTGCTTTCCGAGTATCTTATAGGATCATTTATCACTTAACAACTTGCATGACACTGGGCAGAGATACTGAAAAAAGCTTTTTTCCTAGACTGAAAGGTCTCATCTTACAAACTGTCCAAACACACAACTTCAAAGACAGAATGAAAATGTTCTGTGAAGAATGATGACAGCATCAGTTCATGAAATTTGAAAAAATCTCATACTGCAAATCTTAGTCATGTAGTGTCTCAGAGCATTCCAATAGTGAGTAAAAGTAATTTTTGAAGAAAATAAAAGCTAAGGATTCTGTTTAAACAGTAAGACTGGGTAAGGGGACATGGATAACTGTTCAGCTTTCAATTTTTCAAAGCAGTGATATCGTAAAAGAAGAGTCTGAATGTGGAGATAAGAAAATGAGCATCTGCTGTTATGAGAAATGTCAGACACAGAAGTTTAAAATATCTGATTTACCTAGATTTTTCTCCTTCCCTTTTGAAGAAAAAAAAAAAAAAGAAAAGATAATAACTATTGCCTGTACTAGTAGTTCTAAGATTTCAAATTTTATAGACTGTCTGCCCTCAGGGCTTGAGGAGTCTTTGTGTTAAGAATCCACCTGATAATAACGTTTCACTGGGAATATAATAATTCTCTTTTGCTAGAGGCAACTGGCAAAGAAACTTCCTAAGTCAACTAAAAGACTCTTTTTTATTAGGTGGAATTTACTTCTAGTTCTTCATCTTTCACTTTCTGCCTTCTCTTAGCAGCTGGAACTGAAAAGGAATATGTGCATGAAAGCTCACAATAAAATCTTTCTCCACTTTGAGATTCTATTCTACTAAAAGATTCCTTTTCCATAGTTTTCAGCAACTATGAAAATCAAAAGGAGGGCAGAGGTTATATGGCTATTCAGCTCAACTAGGACAGAATAATCATAGAATAATTTGATTTGGAAAGGATCTTTAAGGGTCATCTAATCCAACCCCCCTGCAATGAGCAGGGACATCTTCAACTACATCAGATTTCTCAGAGCCGAATCCAACCTGACTTTGAATGTTTCCAGGGATGGAGCATTTACCACCTTTCTGGGCAACCTATGCCATTGCTTCACCACCCTCGTTGTAAAAAATTTCTTCCTTATATGTAGTCTTAATATACCCTGATTTTTCTTTTTTTTTTTTTTTTTTTTAACTGAAAGAGAGTAGTTTTAGATTAGTACTGGAGCAGAGCAGAGAAAAGAGTAAAGTTATGGACAACACCTGGTGTTAAAAACCTGGATTTGAAATTCAGTTAAAACCAATTAGTAGTTAGTATATATTTCTGAATCCACATGAATTATGGCAATAGTAGTAGTAATAATAATACTCTAGATGTATATAATGACTATGACTCATAAGGACTCAGACTGTGTTTTAAGGGCCATTTCATTTTTTGAGGCACTCATCAAAATGGGTTCTGTTCCTGAAGGGAGCCTTGGGGTACCACAGTAATAAGAATTTAATCTTAAATAAGAATATACAGGTTTTTTTACTCTCACCCTCCTGTGATCTTGCCAGGGGAGAGCTGTTCTACTTGCAGCTCGGGCTGCTTGTAAAATAAAGAGTGATCAGGAAATATGTTAATTCAGCACATCCATTTTGCACTGCAGTGCTGTCTTCTCTTCAGAGCAGTATTGTCAGAGTGGCCTTGGTCAACACTTGTGAGTCTGCTGAATCTCCCATCTCCTCCCCCAAACCAGCAAGTCTTCCAGGCTTGGTATCCAAATTCAGGTAAAAACTGGACTACAAAGTCACAACTGTAAGTCAGACAGAGTGAAAATATTTATAACTGCCATTTAATGCAGAGGTAAAATCAAGGTCCAAATTACATTAAATTGAGTAGTGTACTTCAGTTGTATATTGGGAAAACAATTTCATAATAATTTTCCAGAACTCTCTTCTGAAACTCTTTAAAACTGAGGAGGTGCAAAGAGTTATCTCCCCTAAGTGAGGTCACCCAAGTCCCAGATACAGCTCTATCACTTCTTCTTGCTCTCAGCTGCTTTGAAGAGCAAATAGAGTGTTTGGAGCAAACTAGGCTGCCATCTGTAGGAAGTGTCTTCAGGCTCTTTTCCAGAAAGGCTCTTTTCACAGCCTCTTCCTTATGTTAGCCTGGGAGGTTCTGATTAAAGAAATGTACTTTGAATGGGAGATAAGGAACAACATTTGCCCTCGTCTCCCCTGTGGTTAACCTTTGTCGTTCAAGGATTATTAGCAGCTGAACTCCAAGCGCTTTGCTTTTCCCCTTGCTACTTTTAGGATTGTGGGTTATAATTCATCTGAGTCTGTTGCTTTGTCAACTTTTAATCATTCTAATTACCTAATTATCTTCTCTAATGAAATGATAAAGACTTTAACAGTTCAGTCTTCCTTCTCCCTGTAGGAAATTCTATTTCTTCCTCTGAGATGTTACCTTCTTTGTTTAAATATGAAGACAGAGGAATTTATTTGGGGGCTGGGCATAAGTGCTAGTTTTGCCTGTTCAAACACTTTCCCTGCTGATTGATTGCTTTTTATAATTGTAGTTACTCTTTAGCCTTTGTTTACAAATCAATGTTTTTGTTACACTTCCTTAACAATAAATGGCAACAGGGAGAGAGAAAACAGACGTTGCATAAAAACTGGAAACCTGTTCCAAATAGGGGAAAAAATGCATATTTTACCAACACCAAAGGTGACTGTTCATGGCAATGAATTTCAAATACATGCTGCATTTTGACTCAGTGAAACATACTTTCTTTCTGCAAGATCACTTTAGCATGAGTAGTATGGAATGAGGCATCAATCTATGAAATTACATTATGTGGGTTTCATTTACCTTAGACCAAGGAAAGAAGTGAACGTAGATTTCTCTGCTGTCAATAAATACTCCAGATTTACATCTACTCTATATATTAGCTCTTTTTTATTCTTCCTTTAGCTGTGTTTCAAAAGAAGGAGTGTTTTTGAAAAAATTGCTGTCTGACAGGGGAGGTATCAGACCTACAGTCAGTTCCTGTTGTTTTGTTTCCTGGCTGATTGCCTCAGGGTAGCTGCTCACTGAACAGGCTGTATGGTATGTTTCCTGTCCCGTACACCGCCTAGTTTGAATCCCCTTCTGACTTGTCCAAGTGCCATGTGCTGTCTTCTTCCCTAATCAATGTTTTTGCACATCCTTTCTCTTGTCCCTAACAGAAGAGGGTCCATGTGATACTGCTGTGCTGCAGGGATGGTTTCTATAGCACAAGTTTTTTCTCGGTTTTCTTGTTGGTAGGTACATCTTATCTATTGAACACATGAAGTCAGAGAAAGTGTCTGGCTTTCACAATAGCAAATTGCCAAAGAAATAAGCATTTACTTTCTGGAAGGAAGACTGGAAGCAGTAAGGGGCATGGGATATGATTCAGTTTCTCCTTCACTTAAAAGTGTGTCAGTAGAAAATCATCCCCCCAAAGCAGTATTTGAACACAGAGAATAAAAGTGTAGGAGAATTCAGAGAGAAAGATCTGTGAGGAGGAGGATAGACAAGGGAAAGAGGGAAACGAGAGGACAAGGCACTTAAAATGTGAAGAGGAATTAGCCTAGGAGAAGAATAGGAAAAAAAACCCACTATGCATGAGACATATGGAGGAGCAAAAAAGAATGGAGTTCTGCCTTTTAGAAAAGGAGGGTCAGAACATGAGAGAAAGCATTTAAAAGAGCATGAAGTGGGTTAAGAAGAAAGAAGCAGAGAGAGGAGGTTGGGAATGTGGGAACTGAGAAAACTTTCAGGCAAACATACAGTAATTCTATGTCCTTGACTATTTCCTTAGGAGGAACAATGGCATAACTCAAGCCTGTTATAAGTGCAATTCCATTCAAGTCCAGTTCTTTCTGTTATTCCAAATTTGAATTCTGTACCTCTGCAGGCTTACTGGCAGTTGAAGACATGCTATTCATACAGCATCCTCATTCATTCACGGGGCATGGGACTTCATGTCACTTTTCTATCCTTAGGATCTAATTTTTATAACTTTTGAAATGTATTCTCTTGTTTCCATTACATCTGTCCTGCTTATCTGCTATGACAAATCCTTTTCTTGTTTAAGGCAGTCAAGTTTCTAATTTCCCCTTCTAGGAAGCATGTTGCTGTGGAAGGCTTCCCAACATGTCTCCAGCCATTCAGGAATTATTCTGTTTCTGGACTGTTTAATCAGCACACTCACATGGGAGCAGCAGCCCTCTGGCATGCACAAACCTCTGTCCTTGGTTCAAAAACCTCAGAATCACAAGGATCTCATTGGTTTCCACCTCATCTATTCTAGCTTTCCTTACAGGAGTAATTATCAGCTGGAATTTGTTATGTTTAGGAACAAGTCCTGGTAAACTCATCTTTTTCTTTCAAAGCTGCGTATGATGGAACCTGATTTAATTTTCCCTGAATTCAGCTGAATGGGACTGAACATTTTAGAGGGATTGCCACACAGCTATTTTGAACACCTTTTTTTCTGTTTCCTGTAGTTACTTATCTGAATCTGTGATCCAGATCTTTAAATTCTGTAAACCAACATACTTTCATTGAAATCTTTTATTGTGTTATACATGGAACTATGATTTCTACAATTAGCCTTATTTTCAGTGTATCAGTAAAAATCCCCTGGAATTCTCAGAAATAAGAGATAGTCACAGCAGGTCTCCTCTCCTTTCACATTAAAATTTTAATTCTTTATTAAAATGGAAATTCACAGCAAATCAGATGAAAACAAGTATTTCAATTTTTAATTTTCTTCATGGATACCTCCAGGCATATATAGTAACACTTCACGTAGATCTAGCTCTCTTTGTTGGAGCTCTGAAAAAAACATTTTCTTGAACATATTGTGATCTCCCCTGTGCCATGTGTTACAAAAGATGTGGTAAGAAGCTCTGGCCCACAGAAAAGAATGGCAACTGAGATGAATTTGAGATTCAGATATTTCATGACATAGACAGATATGTGTCTTTCCAGAATAGCAATTGTAAAGCAGGCATCATGTCCTAAAATTAAATCAGATGTGTATGTTTAGGCAACACACCTAGAAATCTTGCCCCTCAGTTACTCCATGGAGGGAGCCAGGATATTTGCATTCTTTGCAGTAAGAGTAATGCAACAAATAACATTCCCGTTTGTTGGGACTGCCTGCATTATTAAACCTTATGACTCAATGAGTGTTTGTTTAGTCTTGGTTACAATTTTTTCCAGAGTCTGAGACAATTAATTACCCAAATCCAAATCAAGTTTAAAAGGGAAAGAAAAATTCAGAGAAAATTGTGTTCAGAATGGATAAAACGTGTAATATTCCTAGTGGCATCTAGAGAGCATTTAAGTGTGTACATGTATCCTAAAAGATTAAATCATCAAACAAAAGAAAAGAGAAGATTTTAACACTGGACCTTAGGCTGGTTTTGTGGGTTTGAAGAGTCCTAGATACACATTTTGCCTCCCAGAACTGTGTCTGTATTTTCCTGTCAGTGGATATATATAAACATGCCTAGGAAAGTAAGAGAGGTTCTGGATTCCATTCTTGGCATCAGGCAGCAAAACATATCATTATGATGTAAATTCTGCATTTGGATGGCAGGTTTCTTTGAAAGTCCCAAACTCCTGCCATAAAGGTAATTCTGATTTATATTTATCCACATAATTAGTTCTGGAAGATAATATGGTTTTTTGGTTGGTTGGTTGGTTGGTGCTTTTTTTTTTCCTTTTTCTATTTTTTTTTTCTTTTTCATCCACGTACATTTCAACGAAGAAGAAATTGTGGGATTAACATTATCCCATCAGGAAAAGCAAGAAAAAATACATGTAATAGCCAGCCACCATTGACCACACATCATGATGGCTCTATAAAAAAAGAGAAAAAAAGAAAAGAATTTCAGCCAGTTGGGAAGCTGTCCCAGATACTGATGAAAAGATAATAATTAATGATAGGATTTTTATTCATTTATTTATTTAGAGACAGATGCATTACTAATTTTAACCTCAAAAGGACATTTCAGCCTTGCAAATTGTACAGATTTTTGGATGGTACTTTTTAGATATTTCTGTAAGAAATGTGGACTTTGCTATTGGCATTTTCTTTCAAGGATCCTTTCAGTCTAAAGGAACTCCCTTCCCCTTTACAGTTTCTACAAAGCTGAAAACATGAGGTCCATGCATCATATTTTGATGTTTTATAAGCTTATTTACCTCAATAACTATTCATCACTCGGAGCAAAAGATAAAATTTTGGCCTAGCCAATTTCAGAGGGATCAGGGTTTCCCTCAACCATTTTCCAACGTGGGTTTGAAAAAGGCCTTATGTGTGTCAAAGATAAAATGTATGCCTTTCATGCTCTATATGACTGGTCTTTTGTTGGTGAAAAATGGATAGTGATGCAACTTATTGCAAATATTTAGCCAGTGTTTGAATTGCTTTTGTGACACTATAGACTTATTTCTCTCTAACATATCACCAAAGAATGTAAAAGGCTGCCCCCTGAAGTCACTGATGGATACGTTGATTGTCTTTGGATGGAGTCCTGCAAGAAGTACCACACTTTCCCCATAGAAACATTTTGACACCCTGTTATCATCCTGAGTTGATCAGACACCTGCTGCTACTCCACCTGCCTTCTTGGCAATCAGAAATGCCTGTCTGCTTCTCTTTTCTATTTTTTTTTTCCCTCAATCTCTGGCTGTGTAAGTATCAACAGGTGGAATCAATTGTGAGGAAGGATGTTGTGCCAATGCTTCATTGCTGGCATGGAGGCAGGAGTTCCTGTAGAGAGGATAGCACGTGTGGCTGCTCTGCAGAAGTCGGTGCTGTCTGGCACCCATGCATTACTAGAAGGGTCAAACCAACTTTGGAGCAGGCAGGGTGCCATTCTGACAGAAGGGGTAGCCAAGATGCCAGGTAGTTATGCAGCAAGTGTGTTTGCTGAGGGTTTGAACGTGAGCCAGCAATGTTTAAATGACTGTTTGTCTTGAATTTATACACATTTATTTAACAAAATGCATGAAAACTAATCTAAAGCTGCATCGTAATAACAGAAGCAAAAAGTAAAAAGAGCTTCTGAAGCCGAGCAGAAAGGTAGCTTGCAGCCACAGATGTATTTCACTAATGGAAATGTTCGTGTACTTTTATTTACAGTGACAAGTCTCTCTAGGACCTGTTTTGTCAGAGGAACCGTCCCCTAATAATAAGTATTGACACTTTTCATGCACTGTAGGTGGCAGAAATATGCAAACTTCAAAATGTTGTAAAGATCAACTCGATGGGATCTGCCAATCAGAATTTTTTTCTGGAGCTCGTAGAGCTTTTAAATATCCTTATATTTTAACCTAGTTAAATGCACTTTTTAGACAGAACCAAGGAGGATGGATATGCAAAAGGATATAAAAAGTACTTTTAAAATCCTTTGACCATGTTAACATCTTTAAAAAAAAAGTTCCTTCTCAATTTCTGTGTGAAAATTTGAATCAGTACTTAAATTATCTGCTTTAATGTACGTCTTAGACAGTCACCTCTGTTTTGAGAGCATACTGAGAGCAATCATGCCTGTTTACAGATAACCTCCTCATTCTAAGCTACTAAGCAGCAACTTTACCACAAACATTTGAATTAATTGTTGGCATCTCAATGGGACAGATTGCCAAGACGTTATGGATGAGATCCAGCCTTGATACTATATAGGATATCAGACTCACATTAGCCTAGCAGTCAGGCAGGTCCCTTAAATACTTCTTATGTGGGGAGTAGGCAAAGCCCTCATTGCACCTTGTATAGCTCTCAATACGCAAAACTCTCTTCCCATCTGACAGAACTGTCTCATTAGTCGATATCCAGAACTGAATAGAAGTGAACAGAACAGAACAGTACTGAGCAGAACTGAAGGCTATGCTGTTGTCACATTTTTATCTTTCTCCCTCCCATCACTGATGGACATAACACTGTAATACTA
The DNA here is from genome assembly GCF_001715985.3 of Manacus vitellinus. Classification (NCBI taxonomy): domain Eukaryota; kingdom Metazoa; phylum Chordata; class Aves; order Passeriformes; family Pipridae; genus Manacus; species Manacus vitellinus. The sequence continues at coordinate 19,593,887 of NW_021938895.1, read as the reverse complement.
TCATAAACATATCGATTAAGATAGAGTCTTAGGTGAAGCTTGTAAAGACAGGGTAACTCCTTGAACAGTCCTTAGATTGTATCTGCCTGTTTAAAAACAGGCTGCTACACGGGCTGAAGAAAATGATGCCATTCATGACGCCCTCATAAGTCTTTATTGCCTTCTCTTTTGCTGTAGCTCATTGTTATATTTGGTGTATGACCACAGGATCTGTCATATGATGAATAGTCAAAGGGAGAAAAATAAGATTGCATTCCAGCAATTTCTCCTGAACTTATAAGCTCTTAAAAATGTGAAATTTGGCAGGAGTAGCTTAGAGAAGATGTATTACCTCTTCCAACACTGTACTGTTTAATTATTTTACATCTTTTAAGAAGTATGATGTACATTTTATAGGAAGCAAAGAGAAACAGTTTACTGGAGACTAAAGGACAAATAGGTTAGGCTGATTAATCTTTGACTAAGATTGATTCAGTGAGGTGAGAAAGCAGCTTTGAAAATACTCCTGCTTTTTTTTTTCCTGCTTTTTTTTTCTAAATCTTGTAAACATTGTGTCAGAATCAAAGCCTGAATCTGAATTCCACACTGGGAGAACTACTGTGGCGTTTTGAGATGTCCCCTTAAAAAAAGATTCACTTTGAAAATTCTTCTAAAGAAACTAGAGGTTATGTTTTTCTGTACACTTAGTCTGTCATACACTGGCCAGTGGTGCAATATGCTCATAATCCACTTATGATGGTCAACGGTAATGTGTTTACTACAGGCAGTAGTAAATCAGGCCTTGGTAATTTTATTCTCAACATAATTAAAGGTTTTGTCCTCTTTTTTAAGAACTCTGTTCTTCTAACAATTTTAAATACCTAATTTGGCAAGAGCTAATAGATCTGAATATATGTAGGAGCGGTAGATATATGTATGCTTGGAGAAGTATTCTTTGGTGTTTGCAGTCCAGAAATCCAAATGTGAATATCCAATAGCTGAACAGTCCCATACCTATTTTCAAGCTCCTCCAAAGGGCTTAGTGGAGGAAAATATGACTTTACAGAGCACTGTAGTAGCTGGTCTTTGGAAGCTCTGGAGACATCATCCTCAGTTTTATAGAGGTAAAGGCTCTGTACTTTTTTTGTTACCAGGCTTATCACTGTGCACAATTGTGTTAATGAAGAACCACAATTAATTTACCACCTAATTTGTTGCTTTTTATTTTATTGCATGTTATTACCATCAGAAGTTTTTGTGATGGTGGTTGGTCAGGAATTATATTTAAATAAACTGTACAGCCTATGGAAATTTTCTCTTACAGATCACTATCTAACACAGACAGCTCATTATGTTCAAAAGTGGCGGGAGGTGAATACATTTCAATCTTTGTTTCTCTTAACAGTGGGTTTGCCACGTCCAACAGCAGCCTTGTGCAGAAGCGTTTACACACGCTTCTACTGGGATAAGAAGAGATAGAATGATTACCTCTTTGTAACTAAAAAATGTGATTATTTTCCTAAATCCACCTATCTTAGCATCTCCACATTGCCGTATTTTCATAGTCTGGAATATTGCCTAGATAGGGCTTCTTTCCAACTCCTTGACTTATTTCCTGCGCTTAAAAAGGAACTGGGACAAAGCACGCTATTGATTTTGAAGCTCAGAATAGAAAATACTGTATCATATAAGGTTATGTTGTAATACAGTATGGTTGGTAACAATTTTGTTGAGAACATTGCTTTAACTCAACTGCAAGCTGTTTTGTATAGCTCTGTTCAGAAGCATTTATCATTCATGGAACGGATGAGTTTCTAAATTGTAGCTGACTGTGATTTCTGCTATTTGTATTTGTTATAGGAGCGGTACTTTTAGGGGAGAAATCATTGCAAATTTGAAATAGTGCTTTGATAAACATCAAAATTCAAGAACTGGAGGCACAGAAGCACATTTAAGAGCTAAATAGGAAACAGTTGAAATTTATCTGCAAAGTGGTCGCTAAATGGAAATCAAAAAGGTCAGCTGCAATTCACTCTAGGGAATCAAGATTCACACACTGAGAGATGCTGCAGGTGCTGTGCTGGACAGTGAAACACAATGTTTTTAATTAAATCATGGGTCTTCCTGAGGGAATATTGCATTAAAATCCAAGTGAATCTGACATAATGGCAAGATCTACATTCCTGGTTCTTCATCAAGTCATTACATTAGTCTGCCAATTAGATCAGGAGGGAGGCATTTCAAATTACAGCAGCAGTTTTACAGAGTAGATAATTATGGCAAGCTATGAATGAGAGAAATTACTGCAAATACTTTTTTTTTCTCTCCTCCCCCCTTTTTACTTTTTCCTTTTTCTGTCTTTCTTCCATAATTTTTTTGTTTGTTTGTTTCTTTGTTTTGAGGTTTTCTAGCACCAAAATGTTATATAGCCCTTTGGTTACCTTTTAGTTCTTTTTGCTACTTTATTAAGCAAACTGCCAGTCATAATTTGTCTGTGAGTATTGCTGACAATTATAGCTGAACTACAGTAATTCTTAATATATTTATGCTTTTAGTCTCCAGCTATCTGGATTCTTTCACTGTTGTAATATCTAGCTTTGAAATAGTGGCCACAAAAGTTACCTATGCAGGACTTTCATTGAATGTGAGATCTTATTTTCCATAGAATACTGATTTTTATGTAATTGCACTAGGACAAAAAACATGCAGTGCTACTGTGAAGATTACTTTTGACTTAACAGAAGAATAATTGAAACTGAAGATGTAAGATATTTAGTTTTAAAATATTTTCATTAATGCATATTAGAGTACCGTATTTTTCGCAACATTTAAAAACTGCTTATATGTCCAGATAATGTAATTAGGGTTGTTAATAGACACCTGCACTGTATATGTTTACACTGTGTCATCTAGAAATGCAGGTCTTGTTTGCAAGATTATTTTCTTTTATGTTTCTATTAATTAATGCTGAATTAGAGTTGATTTGATTTGGAGTATATAGAACAGCCTCACCTAATTGCTTCATCTGGATAATTTCTACTGTGGGTTTAGATGTATTCATTATGATTGTATTCTCAAGACTTGGGAATAGTCTATAGATATATCTATATCTATAGATTTCAATAAAAGAGTATCGAAGTCAGCTCCGTTTGAATTGTATTTATTTGTAAATATTTTTACTAATATAATTAAGCATGTTTGATCAACATGAACTATTACCTTTAATCTAAAATTATGTTTTTGACAGAAAAAAACTACTTTCAAGATGAAATAAAGTCTTGACTTAGTGGTCTGTGCAATAGCTCAGAAGATAAACATCCATCAAGAATGCAGTATAATCGTGCTTGATTCTTTTTTCTGTTAGGAAGGCTAAAGTCCACGATTTCAAGGGGTAGTGTATCACCACTGCAAGACACTATGTTCAGCATCCTCCTGACAATATTCTGATTTTGTTTAAAGAGAAACTCTATGGTGCATGCATTAGGAACTGACCTGACAATGTCAACAGTAGATTTGCTTTTATTTTCATTCCTGGTGTCAATGAGTAACCAAATATTTTTCACAAGAGAGTGAAGAAACTTGACTGCGCCTTGTTGATTAGGGTATCCTCATTAATAATGGGATTCAAGCTCTACTTTCATATGGAAAAAGAGTAGATTTCAACAGTGATTTCTTTCAGATAGGCACCCTCATCAACAGAATACTTTAGGATGCAGTTTCTTCATCTGTTCTTTTTGAAACTGATTTGCTCTTTAGAAAATGCTTAAACTTGTTTACCTAGATAGAGGTTCAAATGACAAAAGCAAGTGTTTATTAGCTGCATAGGTAGTAGTACTATCAAATTCCTTGGCGAAAGAGACTGGAAATGCAAAAAAATCCCCTATGCCTAGCACAGAAGATGTCAGGAGTACTTGAGAAGAGAGCTCCATGGGCAGCTATTAAATAAACAAATTTTATCTAACCCAGAAAATGCCCCGTGCTGAAAATTACTAGGGCTTCAGGGGAGTATTAGGGAAAGATGTCCATATACTTAGTCTTCTCTTACTCTTTCCTGTGTATTTGTCTCTAGCCACTGTTTGGACAGAAGATTGGCCAGATCTGAAGAGTGCAGCAGTTCTTAAATGCTTGAGACTGCAAAAAGAAATAATTGCATATATAAAATAAACTAATAGTAACATAAATGGTAGAGCAGTTTTTTGTCCCATGAATATTCATATTTTGAGTGAAGATATCCTCCTAGGACATGCAATAGGAATGGAATTTCCTGTATCCCTAACACAGAGATATCATCACCAGTGTTATGAGTCCAGTCTCCCAACATTTGTTCCAAATTAAGACTGCTTTACGTGGAATTGCTTCATACTCATGTGTCCTCTTTCGTAGATAGTTCTATTCCTATTTTAATAGCTTACCTTAAATGTTTGTGATCACAGTAATCTTCTTGTTGCTGTGTTCTCTCCAGAAGCAAAAGTTATATACTGCTATATTTTTAGATTTTACTAAATGTTGGGGTTTTTTAATTGAAGTGTATTAAATAATTTATTAAAACCAATTAATAATAATTTTCTTTTGAAAGAAAAGATAGTGTAATGAAAACCGAAAAATCATCTACAGGAAGCCAGGGAGATGAAAACTGGGAAAGTGGAATATTAAAATTCATATGGGGAAAATTCAATTTTACACAAGACAAAAAGACAGAAGGAAAGAAAAATATAAACACAGTAATGTCAAAGGAGACATTCCGGAGACAGTAAGCAGAAAATCAGAAACAATTTTGCAAGGCCACACTGCAGCAAAAAGAAATTGAATGCCATTTTGCTATGCATACACTGACATATAAAGCAGCATTGACAGAAAGTAATAATCTCCACAAAGCAGGGAAAGCTGAGGGACCAAGGCAAGGGAGGAAAGTTGTTCTACTGCTAGTTTGATTCCTGAACTCACAGCTAACTTTTCTCAGCTGCTCTGATGATTTCAAACCACTGACCATCGAAACTGCATGGATTTCCCTTCCATTGCTAAAGTAAATCTTCATTTTCAGCCATTTTTATGCAGTGGATCTCTAGTAGGAATAATTCCCAGAGGTCTTTGAGGCCAACTTCAGAGGAGAATTACCAAGATACTCTTGCTGAAAAGAGTACTAAGACCTGGAAAGGATAAAATGACTGGTGACCTCTTTTCATTTAAGTATATATATAATACGGGGGATTCTGTAGCCTATTGAACTACAAACAGCAGCTGAATTTGATAATGTATTCATTGGCTGATAATATAAAAATAATTACATATATATATATATATATATCTTACAAACAGATCACCATATTGCCCAAAAATAGATTCTATTATCTATATTGATTTATGTAACTCCTTACTCTATTATTAACTCTGATTGATATAACTCTTCATTAGTTATGGATTTACATTTTATTCAGTGTTCCTTTGCCAGCAAGCCAGTGCCAAGAAGCAAAGAAAATGCCACGGTGAAGTTGTTTGGTTTGGGATTTTTTTTTCATTTTCCACATTTTGGAATACTTTCTGTCTGTTTCACAGTTCCATGAATAAAGCTCCATTTTACAGTGTGAATGTCACTTGCACGGGAAAAGTGCCAGCACCAAAGACTGAAGTGGTGATGAAGTAATAGACTAAGAACTACATGAATCAGAGATATATGGTTGGATTTGAAAAAACTCTTGCCCTGGATGGCCAATAGTGGTAATTTTGGCTATTTGTCCAGTTAGAAAAATGAACCAAGCAGAGAAATGACAACACATAAAGAACAAAATCTATTCAGCTTAGTCCATAAACACTTTAGACATCAGCTGCAGATGTGGTAGAGCTATAAAGGGCTTTCTGGAACAATGAAAGTCTTACATGCTCCAGCTTACCGATCAAAAAGTGCTCAGAATTGCTGCTATTTACAGTAGCAAGCTCTCAACTTACTTCATTTAAAATGAGAATATTTCAACCCCATTCACTGATGGAGTTTGGTTAGATCAGAGGTTCTGGAATGCCCAAATTCTGCAAAGATACTGAATTTAAGCAGTCAGAGCTTGGATTGTTTCTATATAGACCTTACATTAAATCTGTAGAATGTATAGAAAAGAAAAAAAATACAACTCTAATGACATGACAAATCCATTTTTTTTTAAATTGTTCACAGATTTTTCAGAAATTAAACCAATACTACCATTAGTTAGTATTACTATTTTTTAATAAATATGATTGTAAACCACTTTCAATGCAGCTTCTGCAAAAATGCTGTAGATAGTTGATTTCAAGGAGCTACCTAGGGGCAAGATTTTGGACAAGTTTCCCATACAAGTCTTCACTGTGTATGTCAAAAAAATTTTGTAATTGTTACAATACTCTTGGCATGTATATATGGCATATACACAGCCATAAAAAAGGACAATGTGATTTGATGAAGTAGTTTCTTTGTGGGTAGATATGGTACTGTACTTTAAGACTCTTCCAGTTTGTGATAATTGCTTCTGTTTCATGCTAGTCCAGTGATACAAAGAAATAACATGCTAACTTGTAATAGATATAGTCTAATAATAAAATGCAAAAAAAAATTGTTTAAATCTTTAAACAGTATTAGATGTAGTAAAATAATTTGATTTCAAACATTTTTCAAAGCCTAGAACAGTGTGTTCTTGATGTAAGATTTTTTTTAACCACAATAAGTAGGCTGTAGGATTTGCGTTGGAGATACCATATGGAAAGCACTAATTTAATGGGAAATGATAAACTGTGAATTGGATTCATGATTCATGAGTCACAATTCACAATAACACATGCCATTAATTTGCTAAAATACAGTATGCATGTATATATATTAGTTTGCACATGTGCCGATATGCAAATTCTTTGTTACCTAATTGTTGTTACAATTCTGACAGAAATATATTCCTTTTTTTTTTTTTTTTTATGTAAGAAACAGGACATTTACACATTAGGAAAACTGGCCAGGTATTGATTTTGGTGCTCACAATGAATAGTTGTGAATATAATAGTTATAATGGAGAGCATGCATAATCTCTATCTACACTTGTTCATTGTGTAGGTTATAAATACTTCCAAAGCCTTTGGAACATATTTTTAGAAAGAGTCTTACAAGCAGCCATGTCAGAAGGCGGATCTGAGAAAAAAGAGTTTTCTGCTGACATTTCTTGATAAACTGAAATAAACATACCTCATTTATAAAGCTAAAGCAAAGTATGCCAGTGCAGCCATTTGATTGTAATGATTAAAACTGATGCCTGTTTTATGATGTAATGTTGTATCCTTTCTGTACAAGTAAAACCCAACAATACTGTCTTTAGGTGGTCTTGAGTGAATAATTTTCTGTAATCAAAGTCCTTATTTTAGTCTTCTGTAAAATGAAGGGTAGACATTTATCAAGCTAAGGAGGGATTTTTTTGTTTTCTAGGAAGAAGTAACTTACTGCTGAAGGGGCCTCTCTGTGACTGAGATCCAAGTTATAATGATAGCTGATAATATTTGCGAGAGATGGAGGCTCTTCAGTGGAGCTGCATGATGAATCACTAATAAAACCCAATTAACTGCTTAAATGATTCCCCTTTAGTCATCACTCAGAGAACAGAAATCATGAGAGCTTAGAGAGCATCACAACTGGGTCTACCAGAATGGCAAGAGATAAAACGATGCTTTGTTGAAGTCACGAAGGACAGTAACCTAAGTGAGTGAATTTTAGTAAAGGCTCTCTTTAATGAACCTATTCAGAGCTGAAATCAATGTGTAATAATACCTTAAAACAAAATTAAATCATCATTTAAGTGACACTGTGGTGAGTGGGAAGAGCACGGTGAGGGATGCCACTACAGGGGTGATTTGCTGGCTAGAGGCAACAGCGTGGTGATTAGAGGCAATACTGCAGCTGGTAAGTAGCAGCAGCCACGAACAGCAGCCTGGTGAGAGGTGGGGAGTTCACCTGTGTGTTTATGATTGGAGGTTGTGGCAGTTAGAAATTGTGCTGAGATAGCATCAAGGTGTACAGACATCATTTTATAACAAAAGATGGATGACAATGTCTCCATGTCTGCTAGGATAGTACTGAAAAAAAGCTGAGTCACACATATTGGAAAGGTACAACCTGGAGAAATATCTTTCAGTGTAGATAAAGTGATAGTGTGAAAAAAACCCGAAGGGCATCCAACTCACAAAATGATGGTCTTTGGTCTGTGGTTTCTCTTCTGGAGCAAAATTTTAGAATTATGACAGATAGCTTAGCATGCAGTATTAGGAAAGCAAATGAAAAGCTACATCTAGCAGGTGAAGAACAGAGAACAAAACAGAATGAGAAGTTCTCACTCTCCTGTAGGCATCTGCTTACAGGCAGTGATGGGAGTCAGGATGCTGAGCCTGATGGGCTGTTCTTCTGTTTTCATATGCTCACTGAGTGAGAAAATCTAATCAATGGTCTGATGCCTACTGTTCTGCAGGGCTGTGCTTTCTGATCAGATAAACGCTAACTTCGTTTATTGCTGCTTTGTTTTCCACAAATCAATGCTGTATCACTTTTCCTTTCCATACATTTGATTTTATCCCTATACATATGGATTTGGCAAGAAAGGAACTGACTGTTCACGGGATCACAGTTGTAGCTCCACAGCCATCTGGTGTCCACCACAAACTGTCCTGATACCTGCAACATGTGAAAAAGGTACTACAGAAATATTGAATTTTAGAGGTGTTTACCTGAGTACGTGTTAAGAGCTAGTTATTCTTCTTTCTAGTGTTAAGAGCTAGTTACTCTTCTTTCTAGCAACTGAAATAGTTAGAAAAGAAAGTTATGAATGTTAATCAAATTTATTTATTGTAAAACCAAAGAGAACTCTTGATCTCTTTTACAGCTAGCTTCCTTGAAACCCTGGATGTGCCTTTACTGAGAAGTACGTTTTAATAACACAGGAGCATAGTGTCTAGACAGGAGACTTTCTAATTTTCTTTTGCATAAATGAGTACAGTATTCATAAAATCTAGATTGAGAGGAAACACATTATGGTCTAAAATGTTTGGAATGAATCTATCTACCTAGCTCACAAATGCTCAGCTAATAAATATGAACCATTTCAAAGAGAATCAATATTAATGACAATTGGCTTTGTCTGGATTTATGTTTCAAGTGCAGTCACTGCATGCAATCCTTGACATCTCAGAAGGAATGACTGAAGGGTAAGTGGAGGAATTAATTGCATCTTACTCTGTCTCTACGTGTTTCCATGAAACTTTCTGGAACTTACTCTCTTTGATTCCCCTACCACATTTTTAAATTCAGTTAAATTTATGCAGTAGGCTCAAAAGTTACTGGGAAGAGAAGGGTATATAGATTTCAACAGAATTTTGTAAAAGCTACTTTCCTTGGGGAAACCAGACTAAAAACTTGACGTTTCCTTGGATTTTCTCATTCTGAATGACCCTCTGGTGCAGGGATTATTCCCTAAAAATATGGTAGGGATAATAGCAAAATCATATGTAATTCCATTCATATTCTTTCATTTACACTTGTTAGATGGTATTTGACTTCATGAACAGTCCCCCGGAGAGCATAGAGGCATCAACCATTGATATAAGACATTGAGAACCTGCCTTAGCATAAGGGAAACATGATTCTCTGTCTAAATCATATCAATAAAAATGAGATTTCAGAGATGACACCCTTAAAGTGCTGCTGTAACTGGCAGAATTCCTGGAGATCTCCAATAGGACCAAGATTTCCTCACAGATGTGTTGATTCTCCTTGATTTACAAATAAATCACAAAGCATTCCCATTTACGTTTGTGTTGACCGCTCCTAGGTATTTATGAACAGATGAAGGTAGAAGTTTTCTGTACTTGTTGCCTACAAAGTACCTGCGAGTTTTTTATTTCAGTAATTCACTGTCTGTTTTTAATGTGTGACTGGCCATCTTTTCTTCACTGGATAGACGTTTCTTCTTAACAGAAGACAAGTAATCACGGAATAGCAAAAAATGCACTTCTGGTAGGGATCCACAGCACTGTCCTAATTAACAAGATTTAAATAATTATTTGCCAGCATAATTTGGTAAGTGAATAAATTAAGATGCCATGCAAAGCAGAAATTTTAATTTTAGCTTTTTGTTCAGAAACCTTATTTATTCCCCAAACTTATTTTCTTTATCTGACTACTTCTGAAAATAAGTATGCAATACTCTGTCTCTGTTGTATTTTATTACATCTGTTGTTCTATAGTTTTCCATTTTACTGCTCAAATCTTGTATTTTTCTCATCTTTATAGGCTTGCACAAATTTGCTGTTATTGCTTTATGTACTTGTAATGTCTATGGACCTACATTATATACAATCTCAATTTATCATTATCATGTGCTTTTTTAAGTGTGATATAGTATTGTAATAGTGGAAGATAAAGTCTCCACAGAAAAGATCTCTTATCTGTAAATTGAACTTTTTTGTTGCTTTTAAGGTTCAAATAATGTTTTTTTGATAATTCTTCATTTAATAAATGTCCGAGGTAACATTTTAATTTTACCTGCCACTGGCATTTGCTGGCAGCCAGGTAGTTAGGCAGATGAAGAAAAATAAGATTTTATTTTCAAGGAATGATAGACAAGTAAAAATAACATCTGACTGCCAGTGATGTCTCTTCAGACAGTAACACATATTATCCCCTGGCTGGATCTTTATGCTTAAGACACTGGCTGTATCAAGTCCTTGTGGAGGCCCTCCAGAGTTTCAAGGCACTGGTTTTGCTTCTGGTAGGACATAGAGCACATGTCAGATACATGTCACCTCTCTCCCTGTGCCACCGCTGGCAGTAGTAATGCCTTTCATACCCCAAGCTAGTTTACAGTCCTTTTCCAAACACGTCTGGTGGAACTACAGTATTTGAACAGCCTGCAAGGGAAACACATGACGAAAGCACAATGTCATTCCAGCCAGCAAAGTCGGGTACGCACCTATCGTGGCATCACCTCGCACCTGGCCTCCGTCTGGCAGGTGCCCCCTTCCGGTGTCTCCAGCAGCAGCCTGCCAGCTTCAGCCCCTGATGGGAAGCCTGGAGCTGCCAACACAGTTTTTCTATAGCAAATATGAAGTAAAGCTTGTCTGCTGTTGAGGGGCTTAATTAACTAACTGGGAAAAAAAAAGTCATGATGAATACAAATGTCGCAAACATGACCTTCACTATTTTTGAAGCCAGCCAACTGCACGGCACCATCCATGTGGTTATACAAGGAGCGGTGGTTTTGTGCCTGCAGCACTGGGAGTTGGGATGCCTTCCTGAATGTCTCTGCTGGCTGCGGGCACTGAGTTTAAGCATGGTTCCTGTCATCACGTCTGTAAATGAAGACAGACATATTATGCTGTCACTGCAGGGAGCGTACAAGGGCGACGTTGGGTCTCCTCTGCAAGCTCCTGGGTAGAGAGCAGTGTGGCATAGCCCAAGGACAACCGAACTGTCATGGCACCACTGGCCTGCATGGACATGGCACATGTCCTGCAGCTGGATGTCCTGCTGGTCCCTGCAGGCTGGGCATGGACCTCGCCTTGCTGCCCCGGGGCTACTGAGGCGTCTGAGAGTGAGCCTGGCCCAGGAGGGTTGATGCAGAACAGCCTCATCCCAGGGGCTCAGCTGCTTCCAGACGTCAAGTCTAAATGCACGTCCTCTCCAGGTCAGTGTTCCCTCTTGGGCCTGCCTTTCTCAGAGCTTGGTATATGACTTTGGCTTTCTCTTTATTCAGCTATTACATATGAATGGGTCAGTGTTCATACAACAACCCCAATAGGACAGCTGCCATCACTCTTTGCTACCTTGCCCATGTTTGTACCATGTGTGTAGTGAGGCACAGGGGTGCTTCACCCAGGGATGGTGGAGCCCATCCCCAATGGAGGAAAAACCCCTCTCAGGCTCAGGGTGGACACGGGCACTCAGGGACCAGGCCCACCACTGCCCTGGGAAGAGGAACCCCACAGCTCTTGCTACAGAGGGCGTGCTGGAGGAGGGAGTCACCTCCACCTAAAAAAACAGGAGAGCCACTGCTGGTCAGGATGCCATTGTGGTTCTACATCACTTCTGTTCAAAACGCCAACAAGGACTGTTGAGTCCCCTTTGCCTCTGACTTCTTGGAACCTGTCAGTTAGCAGGTTCTGTGTCCATTAAACATATGCCTTACTGATATCAAGTAGTGTAAGTATTTTACTCTGAGTGTCATGTAGTGCTAAGCCTTGTAAGTGTTTATTACATCTACACTGTTACTTGTACCAACTAAGCCTGTCATCTCATCAAAGAATTTTTGACAAGAGCTGTTTCCAGGAAACTACAGCAGTTAAGCATCTAGGCACTTTTGAAAACATGCCAGGTATCTATCTGAATCTTTGTGCACCACATATCTGTAAAATCTGCCTTTCAGTCTCCTATTATAGTGGAGATTCAGATTTTTAGCTTTTTATTCCTGATCATGAGATCCTCAAGAACCATAATATAGCTATGTTTTAAGTGCATCAGCATCACCTAATCACTATTATTAATTACAGATAACCTACTAAAGTTGTTAGACATTTATTGCATTCTATTTATACAATATACAAGACGATTGAAGTAACTAATTAAATCAAAGCTTAAAAAAACCCCAAACCAAACCAGAAAAAAAACCCTAAACCCAATCCTTATATCATATTTAGCAAGTGTTTTGGAGGTGATTAAAAGTGTTTTCTGTGTTGGTTGACTGAACAAATCAGAAGGAAACATTAATTCCAAAATATATGTTTAAAAAAAAATAGTACCTGAACTTTATGAAGTTCATTAAACAGGTCAGACTGAAATAAAGCATCATCTTCAAGGTATTTGACCAAATGAATAGCTTCAACTTGGTATTTAATTATAGATTAGTAACCTTTTAAGTCATGCTTAACTTCTTATTGCTCCTGAAATATTTCTTGAATTCCCATTCGTGACTGATGCGTTACAATTCACTGTGTTTGCAGAATGTATTTTTCAGTCTTACTAGGCCAGACAAAATATCCCCACCAAACAACCTGGCATTTAAATTCAGAGCTGCAAACTTGAGACCAAATGTTCTGCCAGAACCTGGTCTTTGCGGTTTCTAAGAGCTACAGGTTCCTCACCTTTTAAACTCTTCCAGGAGCCTTCACCTGCAGCATTGTCCAGGGGGTTGAACAGTGTGGTAGGAAGACCATTAAGAAATCCAGAAAATATGTGGAGCAGTGGCCCATTTAAGAATGTGAGAAACTTACTGCACAGTCACATGGTAGTGTTTAGTAACAACAGCACTTTTAACTATACTCCTTTGTTCTAAAATGAAGCATTCCTAGCCCATAGTCTTCTGTGTAATATCTTTGGATAAACAGAACTGGAAAATATAAGAGGCATTTCCCTCCACAGTCTGAGGTGGTTCAAACTGAGATTTCTCAACTTCTAAGGACATTTCTGTAGAGAAAAAAGAGGCAAGAAGGAGCAAGATTGTACAGCCTGACAGTTAGGACACTCACTGAATGCTCATCCTGGATCACATCCCTCCTGCCGTCATCCCTTATAAAGCTTATATTAAACAGTCATTGCATAGAATGCAGAAATGGACCTGGAAACAGGATTGGGACCAATAGCAAACTCATTTCCCCTCTGGCTGTGTCTGAAAAAAGATGAGTGAGCACGGTAAAAGAAAGGATCTCTTTGCCTCATCTGGCAAGCCTGCATGTGCATTTCCTATCAGCGAGCAAAATATGTAAAAGTTAAAGCTGTTCTGTATAAACATAAAAAACTGTTGCCTGTGCATTTCATGCATGTATGCTCCTGGAGTTTTGTTAGCAAATAGTGCACTTTGTAATAGTATTTTCCTAAGAATCAGTCCTCTTTTAGTTCCTAGGCCTTTAAAAAGAATGAAAAATGTTTTTTTTTTGTTGTTGAAACCTCTTTGAGTAAAAAGAATTCTTACTAGTCTTTATAAGTAACAGGTCCCTATTGCAGCACTAAATGTGCTTATTTTGTGTTTGGCTTTCCCCTGCAGCAAATGCCCATCTCCTCTGTAACAGCTCACAGTCTTTGCAAGCATAAGCGTATTTATACATTTGATATCCAAATACCTTCTGGAGATTTTCATCATACAAAACTTTAATATTTTCAACATAAATTTAGCATAACCTAGAGCTCTAACTTTTTCTATTGAGATGTTGCACCAGCTGATTTGGAAGAATGTGATTAATGAGGGGTTTGTAGCTACTGAAGTGAAGTCGTTGTAAATATGACTTTTCATTGCTGCTTTCCATTTTTGTTGCCTAAGATCCCCTTTAGAAAAGCCACATTTTTACCAAATAAAGTATCTTCATTAAATTTTGTTTTACAGAGCTTCTAGGTCTGTTTAAACCATACTGTGGTTTAAACACAGGTACTGTGAATGAAAGATGTCAAGTTTGCAGCCAATTAGATTTAATACCTGCAAGTACAACTATTTTTTAATTTCCTTTATACATTTAAGACACTGCAGATTCCCATAGGGAGGAAAAATCTACTTTAATCAATAGATACAAGCCAGTAGAAAAAAAAAAATCATTACCACCGGCTGCTATTCCATCAGTTTCATTTCCTTCCTTAGGAAGCTTAATGTCCAGCCGTATAGATTTCACCTTTGAGTTAAGTCTATATCTAAAGGTTTCTAAACAGTTATGATACAGCTTTCATTTTAATTCTCACTTTTTTCTTTTTTTATGTTTGTGCTCTGTAATAGCTCAAAACAACCCTTTTGCCTGACAGGGCATTTGTAAACTTACATCTTTCTTGTTATGCACTGGGCTCGGACCCTCTTCTTCTTTTAGTTAGCTGGAGGTAGCCTATCTTCTTTGGAAGCTTTTCTTAGAAATCACTTCCTCTAGCTTGCTTTATGTTGCTATTTCTGTCCTTTGGCAACTCACTGCCTATGTCAGTGGTGACAACATTGAAGGAGAAAAGACTAAATATCCATATAAGTTGTGGAAAGAAATCATCTGATATGACAATGTTAGAACTTGGCAAGTGTAGTTTTTTTACTTCTTATCTCCTTTTCCACAGTGTCCATCTTCAATTGTTTGTGATTAGTTAGCTAATTTAGGGTTTAACTGTGCTTGAACAGAGATTTTGGACAGAGGAGAGCTGAGTGTTATCATGATTCAGGTAGAATCAATACATCCTGAGTTTCTGTGATGTATGCTTTCAAAGCTTCCTTTTTTTAGAAAACATACTGACCTGCCTATGATGTTCTGCTTTAATTCTGATGGAAGAAGTGGCAGAAACCATTGCTTCAAACCATTCCAAAGCCATTAGTCTTCATTTGAAAGAGTGGAGGACGCATATTGATAGTTACAATCACTTCTCTGGCACAAGGGAGGCAGAGCTGTAAAAAGCAAGTACTCTTATAATGCTGGTAGAGAGAGGAGAAAAGAATTTCACTGTGTCCTCTGGTCAAGCTCTCTTAAACCCACAAAAAAAATTACTGCTGTCCTTCACATAAATTTTGAATGGACTCTGAAATTACAGGTAACAAACAGTTAATGTGGGCTGACAGTTGGTGGAATAAGGGTGCTTTTGAACCTCTACCACATACTGCATGTTGTTATCTTTGTTTAGGTACCTGTGTTTACTACTTTGATACTAAGATGATGAATATTTGTAGTATATGCTACATAGCCTGTGTAAGAAAGGAGCAAATCCTTCTTTTTCTTTTCTTTTAATACAATTATCTGCAGATGAAATTATAAATTTCATAACCTTTTCACCTCTTTGGTGTATTCACTAAAAATGATAGATAGGGAACATTTATTTAGATGAAAACACATACAGGTAATTTCTTCTAAAGGAGAGTATTTGATATGTACAGTAAATGCCATCTGATGGTATTCTAATTTTGTTATAATATATTTAAACTAAAAATAATAATAATAAAATCCCTTACATGTACCTGATTAACAGTGAAACAAATGGTTTTGCTACACATGCATGGATTACTGTTTAAAGGTTGGCCTTTTTGTACAACTGGAGGGCAATAGTTCTCATTAGCTTTAGAGAGCAGAGCAACCCATTTTAAACATAAAAAGCATCTCTTCCAGAGAGAAATGCTTGCTCCTGGAATAAAAATTAATATTGGGATATTAGTGTACTGGCAGGCTAAATATCTAAAAGAAAAATCCACCCAGCTCAATATAGCAAGCAAGATTTCTCTAAATTAGCAGGAAAGAAGAAATTGTCTGGTTTGGTTGGAATAGATATTAAAAAAAGCTGAATGAATCCTATGGCTGAATGAATTGTATTTGATTTACATTTGAGATTCTTTTGGATCTTCACTGAGTACCTTCACATCACTTCTTGAGGACCAGAAAGATAACATACAGAATCTCTTTTTTTTGTTAAGGCATACTATTGGGAAATAAATTAGAAAGGCCTGAAAGGAAGAATTTATCTGTATGCTGTGTGCAATCGTTAATCGTGAGAGGGGGAAGATAAATGAACCAAAACAAAGATATACTTTTTGAAGATGTTAAATCAGTAGTGTGCAAAAGGGGCAATTAGTAGTATTTTCCTAAGAGCAATTTAGATTAAATAGCTGCTGTATGCTATTTTTGTTCCATGCCTGAGCTGTCTCTAAAGCAATTTTAAGAGAGCATATATTCTGCTAGCCTGTGTTTTTGAAACGAAGGTAGAAAAAGACTGTAGCCTGTTGCAGGCATAATGCTCTAAACATTCATGTACTATTAATAGATTAAGTGGGCAGGAATTTCCTACCCACTGCAGTTTTTCTCTATTTTATTGTTTCCAGTGGTGGATAATTTGCATTTTATGGCATTTCATAATATATACTCCCAATAACAGGAAAATAGGATTTATTTTTCTTTTTAGACAGAATTAGTGTTGGTTTATGTGGTAAACATCCCGCAAAATTTTCCCCTTGTCTCTGTGCCCTAGGTCTCTTGCCACATTCAATACCATTCTGTTCAGCATAATCATTAGTTTAAACTCTGGCTTTTCTTTTGCTATGGTGAAAGCCCTATGCTCAAACTGCTTGAGGTTCTTAAAGACGGTTCATGTCTTTGGTCTTCTGTGTGCCTATATGCAGCTCGAGCTAGTTTATATGAAAATCTGTGCCACCATATTCAGAATATTATACAACAGACATTAAGACTTAAAAGTCCTACCTTGTGTATGGACAAGAAATGGTAATGGTCTTCTACACTAAATTCACTTCCACTAGTTCCCGTTATTGCTTTATGATGTTACATCAGTAGTGTTTCTCATACTGATGAACACTTTCTGTTCACAAAGGCTAGAGACTTTGCATTTGATAGTTTTCTTGTGTACCTCTCCATTTTGATTCCACAAAAGGATTTTGCAAATTACTGTTAGAATCTCAATTACCTGGTTTCTTTCTTCCTTTTGAGAAAGATTTGACTGGCACGATGACCACTCATAAAAACCTCCTGTTGAAATACTCTCTATGCTATAAATTCATAAAGCTACCATACAGTCAGCACTGCTCAGTTCTAGTCCGACAGTCTTCTTATCAATGTCATTGATGGCATAAGAAATGATCAGTGTATCAGTATAGAGCAAGGCCAAGTTTTTCTCAGTATCATGTCAATATTTCTTTGACTGGGTCAGATTAGGCTATGTTCAAATTATTAAAACCTCTATGTTGCTAAAAGTGTCAGAAAAGTAGTGGCTTCGGGCTAGACCCTCAAAAACTATGGACACCTAAATGTGACTATTAAAAAGGCCATTGCAAGACTAAAAGAGTACCTGAAAATCTACCAAAGATTGACTGCTTTTCATTTTCAAAACAAAGACCACAGACGTCTACCTTTAAGAGGAATGTTTAAATCTGTGACTTGGAAAGCACCAAAGTACATAGGACGTGCTTTTTACAGGTTACTTGTGGCAGCACTGCCCACACCAGGTCATTAGGAATTTGGACGTGTCCAACCCTCAAATTGCATTTGTGATGCTAGGAGACCTGTGCAGATCTACAGATCTGCTACTTGGACTGGATGTTCAAGTTTCCTTATGAGTTCAGTCATTGATTTCCTTTATGCCTTAAGGAAACATTTTGATTCCTTATAAACGGTTTTAAGTAGTGAAGGAGGGAAAGCACAGGTTTGTTTCCTTTTCTAGATAAACTTCACAAAGCAAGTAATGGTGGAGGAATTAGACAGTGTAAGTGATAAATAGTGGTCTAACTTTGGTATCTGAGAGCTCTGCAGTATAAGAAAACCTGCCCATATGCACTGGGGGTGGAGAGAGAAGGTTTTATAACAGATTTAAAATTAGAAAACAAAATGGCCTGATTAACAGCAGTAGGAAGAGTTCTGCAGAGGATGAGGGGAGAAATTAACGGATGACATTCAAAGGCAGCTGTGAAGTATGAGAAGCTGCAGCATGCGGAGGTAGTCAAATCTAGCAGTACAGAGAGTTCTGAATGATGCTGGAATAAATTAGACGATCTGGGTGGGGGGATCTTTCAAGTGGTGGATCATATTTAAAAGGTGGATCACCTCTGCTTAGACAGATGGTAAACCGGTAGATTCCATGCTGAACTAGAGCAATACATTCTTATTAGAAGCAAATGATACTTCGGGAATGTGTACAAAGATATTTCAAGCAAACTGATGATGGTTTTAGCATGTGCTGGTTTTTCTGGAAACAGAGTGAGCCCAACAAATTATACTTCAGAAAGCAAATGTAATTCAGCTACTGCTAATTCCATCTGAAAGCATATCTTTTCTTATCTTCCACTTACCTTGAAATAAGGGAAGGGTAGAGACCCTTCACAAATTTGCTTTCTAATGGTTAGAATCCAGATACATGGTGCAGGGAGTCTGGAGGGGCTGTGTTGTGGAGCTGCGTTGAAGAAACTTCACATGTAAGTCAGAATCCTGATGGAGGCTTTCCTGTAGGCAGTTTTACTGAAAAGTTATTATTTCCTGCATGGTTATTATGTGGACTGCACCCTTTCCTCTCAATGCCCTTTACCAATCCTCACTGTCAACAGCACAAAGAGGTAACATAGCATGCTCATATACAAAAAAGATTGTGAGAGGAAAATTGCAGGTGATCACAAGCCAAAACAGAATGTACACAGCCAAAATGCAAAGACCTTTTCATTTCTAAATATATTATGGCCTTCAGTGGATAGACCCCTTACTAAAAAATTCTGTTTTATAGCAGAACTGTCGGAAGAATAGTATTTTTCTGTGGTAGACCACAATCTGGCTTCTAGTGAACCATTCTAATGAGTGTGGCTAAATGGAGTCTGCCTCTCTGATGAGAAATTTTCTATAATAATGACTGGAAAAGTCATAGAAGTTTTTTCATTATAGGTATGACCAAGTAAAACAAGAAAGTAGATCCCTAATGAAACAATATTGAATCCTACTATGAAATTACACGTGCTCTTGATTTTCTCTAAGGCAACCGTATCTAATACATAAATACAGATGCATACTAATCAATTTCTCTTGGTCATGAGTATATTCTTCCTTGATATCCAATATAATTACTTTTTGATTCATAAAGAAATAGCAATTTCAATTATTCTGGCTATGAAATTAAAATTATATTCATCTACGCCTCATCTTTTCTTCCACACCTTAGGATCTCCTATTCCTTTTCTTCCCCTCTTTTCTCTTTGGTAAATCTAAATTTTATATATGAATACTGATACAAGTTGATTAAGAATTCAACAGCTCTTTTTGCTCCAAGTTATCTGAAGAAATACTTCATTTGTGCTGATTCATGAAGGCAGACGGACTTAAGTTCAGCCAAGTCTGGCGTATAACTGATCTGAAGGCTGAATGAAAGCACAGTTCATGTAATTTTCCTCTTCTTGTGCTTTAACCTATATTAAAACTAACTATGGGAGAGACAAAATGTTTTTGTGTGAAAGGAAGACAAAAAATAAGTACTTCCCTGTGCATTTTTTCATGGAAGGTGCTCTTAATTGCTGTTCATTAATTCCATCATTCATTCAAATACATTTTAAAAGTCTGTCTTTTCTGTGGTGTATTTACACCATTTTTGCACCTCTGTTTTATCATTTTTGCTGCTATTTTCTGAGGAATCAATAGAAAACTAGTGTTTACTAGTGTATTTTTTCTTTTGGACCTTTTCATCAGATACCTTCTAAGTTCAACTCATGATCAGAAATTCAGTTGTATATATTAAGTTGTTCTACCTATCTAATCTTTTGCTTTGATTTTTTTACTTGATAATCAGAGCAATTATTATGTGGCTTAACATAGTCAGTTGACATAATTAATTCTTCAGCAATGTAAAAGGTTTCATTATTTAAATGAAATCCTAGTTAACAACAGTAACTTGTATAAGAATGTTCACATTTTCATAATGAACGTATATATTAGTAATTTCCTTCACTTTTAGATATTGAATATTTCATACAAGGCACATAATTACTTTGTGTATTAATGTTATTCCATACCTTTGACAAGGATGCTTTTCATTGTGTACATTTGACTTTGGATTGTCAATTGCCATCTCAGTTTTGTATTTTGGTTTTGTATTTTGTTCAGAGACTTTCTGTCTGCATTTATATGCTGCTAAAAACAGATGATGTTTTGGTAATTTTGTAGGTTATTTTGAAGAATTTATTTTATTACCAGTAAGAGGTGACAATCCAGAATTACTTTTTAGAAACATACTGTTAAAGAGACATTTCTAAAAATGTGACTTTTTCAGGTAGCCTGTCATCCTTTTGATTTTTCAGAAGAACTATTTTTATTACTACAGCTTTTTTTTTTTTTTAATTTTGGAGTTTTCCATGTTAAAAGGATACAGAATAATTTGTCAGCAAAATATGTCATATCATATACCACAATCAACTCAACTGATTTTTTGGCTAGTTTTACTAGTTGTTTTGAGGCCTTCTGGCTCAGGTTTTCTGAAGTTTTTCTGGTATGGGGTTCTTTGTTCCTGAGTTTTAGTGCTTGGACCAATTAGATCTGAGGAAAGATTTCTCAAAACACTAGAAGTGAGATTGCGAGTGTAAACCAGCACTGTAACTCACGGGGAGAGAATTGCAGCAGTTGTCTTTCACTGTCCAAATTTTTAAAATATGTCCTAATGTGAACACAGTTTAAATAAAAGACATTTGCTTTGTTTAGTATTGAATAATTTTTAACTAAACAGCACTTTTCACTTAAAAGCACCATGAGGAAATAAACTGATATGATCTATTATCTACATCTACTTAGAACTCAGTGAAAACTTAAGGCCTCATAATGTGTTTAAGTATAGGAAGTATGTAGCATGTACATATGTAATTTGCTTAGCTGTTGTGATAAAGACAACAAGGTGTCTGGGGGAAACTTTATTACATAATATGCATTTTTGATAATAGTTTCTCCACAGAATAAAAATCAATATGGTAGACATCAATATGCCAGTACTTCAAAGTAGCAATAATCTCCATTACTGCTCCAAAGTAGTAATGATGCAACGATTCTCTAAGTATCAATTTTTGATCTTTGCTGTAAATGCTGTTGTTAGATGATTGTGTTTAGCACAGATGTAACTAACATAACCAAACATAGTGATTCTGTCATTTCTTAGGAGGTAAATCCGTACCTCAGTCATGGATGATGTGGAATTTTTTTTCTTCTGGAAGCAATCTTCCCTATGTTTGATGACATCTGTGCTGTTACCCACTTGCAGTACTTATGTAAAATCCTTGCCATCAGCTCAAGCTGAACTGAACTTATTAACTACTTTTTCCTTTCTACTCCGTTTATTTTCTACTCTGTGAAACTGTGTAGGAAACATTTTACCATCTTTAGGTGGCATTCCCATAGTTCACACAGTCTTATTCAAGTATAAGTCCTTAATCAAAGGTGGCAGCAACGTCAAGTACGAATAGAGAAATCTGCTGGGGAAACAAGTGCTTTGTAGTTGTAAGGGAGCTGGAACAAAGTCCCTCCGTCTTTGGAATGAGGTATGCATCTGTATCACCACCCGGAGTAGGTCCCTGGACGCGACAGACGGTGTTCCAGGACGGCGCCGTGCCCAGCTCCGCGCT